>NC_133326.1:420101519-420186519 GCF_042186555.1 Aquarana catesbeiana | reverse complement strand
ACAATGTTAAATTAACAAGGGACAACAATCTCATTGAGTTTGAAAAAAAACACACCAAAAATACATTACTAATGTTAATAATGTTCAAGTGGTAAGTCTTGAAAATCAAAAAAATTACGTAACCAAAAACGGTGCTTTGGGTTAACTTTATCTAAAAACTAAAAAATAAACACTATAAAAAAAAAAAAATAATAATGGGTTCTTTGTGTTAACTTTACAAACCTAAAAAAAAAAAAAAAAAAAAAAAAAAAGGGGGAAAAAGTATTATTAGTATGGAAACATTGTTTTAAAAAGGCATACTATATCATTCATGAGATCAAAGAGAAAAAGAATCCAGAAATCAGTTTGGGAGAACTCTGATTATGAACAGCAAAACACCTTCGTTCTTTAGAGCCTTCGTAAAGAAGAAATAAAATGCGCTGCATTGAACGATCACAGATTTTGCAGCGTGATGAATGTGCTACCTACAATACGAACACTAGTTTTACTAGACCGAGTGCTTCCGTTTAGTTTTTGCTTATGAGCATGCGTCGTTTTTTTGTCCGTCGGACTAGCATACAGACGAGCGGACTTCGGGGTCCGTCGTACTTACGACGTAAAGATTTGAAGCATGCTTCAAATCTAAAGTCCGTCGGATTTGAGGCTAAAAAAGTCCGTTGAAAGTCCGGAGAAGCCCACACACGATCGGATTACCAGCCAGCTTTAGTCCGTCAGCGTCCGTTGGACTTTTGTAGACGAAAAGTCCGACCGTGTGTACGCGGCATTAGAGCAAGACTTCTCTATAATAGAAATACAAAGAGTGATTGATTCGCTAATACTCGGAAAAAGTCCAGGCCCAGACGGGTATACCCCACGTTTTTACAAAACATTTAAAACAGAGCTTATGCCTATAATGAAACGAACCTTTAATGCAGTATCTACAACAACACCTTTCGGATCACAAAGTATGCAGGCTTACATCACGTTAGTACCTAAACCAGACAAGGACCATACCTTGTGTGGAAACTACAGGCCAATATCGTTAACAAATATCGATCTCAGAATATACTCAAAAGTTATTGCCAATAGGCTCACTCCTATAATACCTGACCATATACACCTGGATCAGGTGGGCTTTGTAAAGGGTAGAGAGGCTAGGGACAATACCCTGAAAACTCTTACATTAATGGAATATGCACAGGGGGGCTCCATCCCATCCTGCCTACTCTCAATAGATGCTGAAAAAGCATTTGACAGGGTGGGATGGAGCTTCCTTAAAGAGACACTTATACAATGGGGAATAGGACCTATATTGTTAAATAAAATAATGGCACTATACCAGCACCCCACGGCAAAGATTCGGGCGAATAGTGGAATGTCGGAAGAAATACATATAGCAAATGGTACTAGACAAGGTTGCCCACTATCCCCAATACTATACATACTGGTCATGGAGCATTTATTAAATGCGATTCGGGCGAGTAAAGATATACAAGGGGTAAAAGTAGGAGATATGGAATACAAGATGTCTGTATACGCAGATGATATTTTGCTTTATGTTACAAACCCACTAATAACATTACCAAACCTGATAGCTGCATTTGACCGATTTGGGATCTTAAGTAACTTCAAGGTAAATTTTAATAAATCCGAGGCACTAAACATCAATATGTCAAGAACTATGATAGAATTGCTCAAAAAAAGGATTTTTCCTTTAGATGGCAAGAAAACTCTATCAAATACCTTGGTACATATATCCCCACAGATTTGAAAAAACTGGAGGTATATAATTATGTACCGATGGTACAAAAAATAACGAAAACACTCCAGCAATATGAAAAGGGCACTTTCTCCTGGATAGGCAGGATAAATATCGTAAAAATGGATATATTGCCCAAAGTATTATATATCCTACAAGCGATCCCCATATATCCGGCTACGGGCATTATGAAAAAACTGACCAGAGCGATTGGACAATTTGTTTGGGCGGGCAAAACACCTAGACTAAATAGAAAGCTACTAAATAAGTCTAAAAAAAATGGTGGTCTTGCCCTCCCGGACATAGCAAGTTATTTAAGGGCAATAATGATCACCAGAATCGTAGACTGGTTCCAAAATAGAAATAATAAACAGTGGGTAAAATTGGAAGAGGAGATCACAGGAATAAAATTGAAATCCCTACCATGGATTCAAAGAGAACAAAGATCGGTAGAGGGCGATATACCCTCCTTAGTAGTTTCAACAATGAAAACTTGGGATAATATGATTAAAAAGGGAGTAGGTTCTACGTTTAAAGGGCCTATGACCCCATTGTTTGATAACCCCGAATTTCCATTGGCACTAAAAGCAAAAACCTTTCTCAAATGGAAAAGACATGAAAATACAAGGATAATAGAAACCATGGTGGGGAACAATGTGCTCCCGTTGGGGATGATGGGAGAGGACCACAAAAATGAATGGATGCAACATGGTCTACTCCAAAGATATGTATCATCCCTGGTAAAAGAAACAGCAATGGATAGGCCCTTAACAGCCCTGGAAAAAATTTTTACTCAAGAAGAGAGACCCGTACATATACTATCTAAGGTATATAAAATCTTGAATGATGAAAGCCAAGACCAGGTGATATCATATATTAAGAAATGGGAGGAGGAATTGGGGATAGAGATCCATAGAAAAAAATGGGAAAAAGCCATTGCAGTAACCCATAAATTATCCATATCCAGTAAGCATCAGGAAAGAAATTATAAAATTTTAGCTAGATGGTATAAGTGCCCGAAAGATTTACATAGGATGAACCCAACAAATGAAGAAGAATGCTGGAGATGTCAAGCTTCATCTGGGACTATGTCCCATATATGGTATTACTGTCCCAAAATCCTGCCATCCTGGCAAAAGATTTTTGAAATCTATAGGGCTATGACAGGAAATGAAATATATCCAGATATACTGATAACAGTATTATCTATGATACCTGGTTCAATAAAAAATATAAAAAGAGACTCTTAACTGCTGCACGTACTTGCATAGCGAGAAAATGGAAAAGTAGTATTACGCCCTCCATGATGGAATGGGAGTGTGAGATGGCGGAAATGCGGGCTCTAGAGGAGAGAAAAGTGCTAGAAGAGAGCTCAAATAAACAGATAAAACAGATACAAGCCATATGGGCTAGATGGGTAGACTATAGTGCCTCCTCACAACTGTTATGTGATGGATAGAAATATGTAGACCCCCGGGGACAGGAGACATTGTATTTCCAGATGACTCTTCCCCCCCCCCCCTTTTTTTTTTTTTTTTTTCTCTCTCTTCTCTCTCTTTTCCTCTTTCTTCTTTTCCCCCTCCCCTTCACATGAATGGATGGGCAGGATGAATGGGTGGATGGTGGGAAGATATAGGAGTTTTAATGTGGTTAATCCAAATAGTTAGTCAGTATGAGAATGGATGTAGATTTGAAGCGTACTGAAGATAAATACTTTTGATATGATTGTGTTTGTATGTTATGGTATAAAATGTAAAATGTTTTGGACAAATAAAGATATTAAAAAAAAAAAAATTAACAGATTAATAAGGGTTAATTAAAACTTAATAAAACCACCCGTGGCCATCTCTTACAGTGATTATGATTATTTAGGACCACAAAACAGCTACATAATACCAGCATATAGATAAAAAAATGAATGAAATATATAAATACAAAACTCCTCAATTCAGCAACTAAAAATAAAACCGTATTTTAAAATCCAGAATACATTTGATCATTTATTAGAAATAAAACAGTTAAGATCAAACTCAACATTTAGTCCTCTAGGGACTGATATTCTGGTTTCCTGTATCCAGAAGGAGTCTCTCTGGCTAAGTTGCCTAATAAAATTACCCCCCTCCAATGTTTTCTAACTTTTTCTATACCCCAAAATGACAACTTTTTTGGGTCCCTGTTGTGGCACAATCTAAAGTGTTTAGAGACAGAATGAGTTTTAAGGCCTCGTTTGATGTTATTTACATGCTCAGAAATGCGCACTCCCATTGGTCTTGAAGTACACCCCACATACTGGAGGCCTCATTCACACTGCAGCATGTATACCACGCCCACAGTGTCACATGTAATTAGATTTTTAATTTGATAGGTTTTGCCAGTAACATTGGCAGAAAAATCCTTCTTCCTCTTATTATTACATTTACAGTGCCTGCATGCTGGACATTTTCCGCATGCATAAAAACCAGCATAAAATTAAAAATGCGGTTTTCTTTAATGACAGGAGGATCAACTACACCCGGGGCTAGTAAATCTCGTAAGGTGGGTGGGCGTCTATAGACAAATCTTGGGCGTGCTGGGAGGGTTGGTCCCAGAATATTGTCTTTTTTCAGGATATCCCAATGTTTTAGAATAATTTTTTCTACTTTCTTATACTGAATATTGTAATCAAGGATTATTCTAAACTGGGAATCCTCCTGGGTGTCATTCTTTTTCCTCGTAGCGTTTCCCACTAGAGTGGATCTATCAAGGGAGCCCACTTTCGATATTTCATCCATAATAAGAGTTCGCGTATAACCCTTTTGCACAAATTTTTCTGCCATAATGTTAGCCTGAGAAAAATAGTCACTATCCAGAAAACAGTTACGCCGTAGGCGAATAAACTGCCCTCTGGGGATATTCATTAACCATGTATTGTGGTGGCAACTGTCCAGGGGGATATACCCATTCCTGTCAGTTGGCTTACAGTAATTGCGAGTTCTATAGGCACCCTCATGCTTGAAAATCTCCAAGTCTAGAAATGCTATGCTACTGGCATCAGCATTCCAAGACAAATGGATATTCTTGGTATTGCCATTAAGTCTAGACATAAATAGCTGGAGACTAATTAAGTCTCCGTCCCAGATCATGAACAGGTCATCTATATATCTTTGGTAGCAGACCAATTGAGCCGGTCTGCTACCAAAGACAAAGTCCTCTTCCCAGTGTGCCATAAACAAGTTGGCAATGCTTGGCGCAAAACGAGCGCCCATGGCTACACCGAGGATTTGCAAAAAGAATTTACCCTCATACCAAAAGTAATTCCTAGTTAAACAAAACTCTAGTGCTCTCACAATAAAATTACAAAGTTGGGGGGAAAGATTGGATTTGTCAAGCGTCCACTTGACAGAGCGAATAGCATCATGATGTCCAATGATAGTGTAAAGTGAGCCAACATCGGCTGTCACCAGGAGACTATTTTCACTGAAGGTTAAATTTTCCACAATGTTAATAATATGTTTAGTATCCTTCAGGAAGGCTGTAGTAGTCGTAACTAGAGGCTTCAAGAAATAATCAATATACTGACCCAAACGTGCGGAAACCGAGTCTATACCATTCACAATGGGTCTCCCCGGCGGAGCCTGGAGATCCTTGTGAATTTTGGGTAAAAAGTATATGATCGGTCTCCTGCAAGCACTTGGGTTCAGATACGACGCTTCCTTTTTATTCAACACTCCAGTAGTTTTACCTGAGGTGATAAGTACCTCCAATTCATTCTTGAACTGGAGAACAGGATCTTTGCTGAGGATCTGGTAAGTTTTTCTATCGGACAATAATCGATCCATTTCTCCCTGATAATAGGATTTGCTCATGACCACTAACCCGCCCCCCTTGTCGGCGGGTCGGATAACTACATTTTTGTTTTTTTCCAATAGGCTAATTCCCTTTTTGAGAAAGGAGGGGTCCCCAACTTTTCTCACTTTTAGGTCCTCTAAATCACTAGCCACCATGTTTTTGAAAACCTCTACATGTCTATGATCATTTTTTGGAGGGTTGAAAACTGATTTATTGGCTAAATTAGAGTGTGTACCTACATTTAAATTAGATGGACCACAAACAGACCTTTCCCCAGGTTTAGAGAGAAAATATCTCTTAATATTTAAAGACTTACTCTGCAAACTAATATACGTTTTAAATTTACTAAGGTTACAGGCTGGGGCAAATTTTAAACCCTTGTCGAACACTCGTAATTCGTCTTCAGAAAGGTCTACCCCACTGATGTTAAATATACCCCTACCTAGTGGGATTTTAATCTTTTTTGATTTTCGTCCAGCTCTTCTCCCTCTCTTTGTCTTCGTTTTCCCCCTTGTCTGTTTCCGGTCGGGGTAAAGTCTCCTCGGTCTGGCCATTGGGGTTGGGGGTTCCCTAAAAAATGATTCTGATAATAAGTATTGTCCTGAGAAAGGGGAGTGAATCTATTTTGTAACACAATGGGAGTCCTGGCATATTGTTGATCATAATTATCATAATGAGAATTATGCTCAAATTCATCAACTATGACTGTGAACTAATTTGTATTGCGATACTGGCTTTTATTTTAAATAACCTAGCACCAAATGCTATTTCTGTGATAATGCTGATTATGTCCTTTGGACAGCCATATGTTTCTAAGCTTTGTATTCATAAAGCAAATTTGCTCTTTTCTAGGATTTGTCTACTCGTCGGGCATTTGCCAACATTACTAACGCATAGCAGTACTATCTAGGCCTGTATTGTGGGTACAACAGTGGTGTATCTCTCCATGCCTATTTGATGTTCACCAATCATTTTAAAGAATATGAATATCTCTTCAGGTTTTCTATTCATTCAGACTCCTCTGCAGCAACTTAGCCCGTTTCCATCCTCAGCTATATACTAGGTGGTAGTCCTCTTTTGCCTATCCCATACTTGACTGGGATGTTTTTTACTTGATTTCAACTATGCTCTTTTCTCTGATCTCGATGCTGATTTTGATGTATGATTTTGTCTCATTGTAGAATATCATATAGCAGCACTACTTTGCATGAATTGCCCCTGAAGAAAGGGCTCTACATAGGTCCAGAAACCCGTCGGGCTTAACATTGAAGGATTTGCATTTAAATATGATATATGATTCTGCTCTTGTCTTTTTATGCAATTGATAATGGTGATGTATGCACCACATATTTTATATTAATACATTTCTATTTTCTAAAAGTATTTAGTTGATAAGTTGCCCTTAATGTCCCCTAGTATTTCCCTGGGAGGTACTCTAAATATATGATTGTTTAATTTGGGATGTTGGCAACTTGTGGGTTTTCTCGGTTGGATTTCTACAAACCTAATGTCTAAAGTCCACAGACAGAAACAATCCTGGAGTGATTCTCACCTGATGTATAGCAGGTGTATAAATCAGAATGTAGCAACATCAAGTTCAGGCCGCCACATAAATATAGATTATCATAGACTATGGATACGAACGTTTCGGGGCAAAGTACCTGAAAGTATAGGCAGTGTCAGCAATTAGCAATTAGCCCTCCAAGCAAACTATGAGAGAGAGGGCGGTATTTGTGGATGGCACTTACCAACAACAAAATTTTGTCTCTGAAGTGCTACACCGATATATTGGATAAATACAAAGAATTCTCAGATTTATAACGGACGAGACAGCATCTGACGAATAACAATATAAACAGCTGCTCGATATACACACATATCATGAGGGCAAAAAGGAAAACAAGGGAAAGAGTGGGAAGGGTAGTACCCACCTGAGCATATAGATATAGCAGATAGCCCAAATAGGGGGCCTATTGTTGAGGCCCTGGCAGATAATGCTGCAAAGGTGGTAGAAGGTCTACAGCACTATGAAAGCAAAGAAAGGGATTAAAAAAAATAGGATATGTGGCGAACAGAATCACAAGATAATTCCATAAGTCAAGATCTAAAGATTTCAGCTTACCCTTAAATGCTGCTCAGATGTGTACACCTGTCCTTGCAATGTGCAGCCGAGGCACTTGTACACACCCACTTATATATGGGATATGAGGTCACAAAGGGGCATGACGGTGCAGCCGTCGGCACAAAAAGGCGTTATCACATGACACATCATGTTGTCATGTGACCGGAGCCCCATCCCTAATGGCCACGTGATCACCAAGCCTGGGGCGGGCCACCAAATGGATTGCAGAGATGCAGTGGGCGGTCTCAGCATGATGGGTGCACCCTATTTATATTTCCTGTGGATCACAGGAGTGCAGTAAGTTTTGCATTCCCGTGACTCTATCAGCTGACAGCGAGCTGAAGCTCACTGTCGACTGGTGTCACAGAGCCAGTACAGGCTGAGAAAAGATCGCAAGCAAAAGGAGGATCCACCCAGGAGATTGGACTGGCACCTGACTCAGCCTCTCAGCGAGCCACTGTGAGGCTTGAGTCAGCCACTCCCACCCCCTTCACAGCCCAGTGCTCAAGTTCAGGGAGCAATGAGAACTGAGCCATCACCAGTGTTTGATCGCTCGGTTCTCAGCCTTAGAGCTGGCAGGGGACAGATGCAGCATCGAACTTCTGCTGCATCCACCTAGATAAGTATGGTTCTAAAAGAAAAAAAAAAAATACCCAAACTTCACTTTTAAATCTGCTCCACAGAAGACACTGAACAAATGCCTAAATATGTGATGATAAAGTGCAATATGTGTTAATCAAATCACCCTAAAATTATATGAAAAACCTCACTACTAGTAACTAACATGCATCATGTCACCCCGCTGCCAGGCCTCCATCTATTACCTCTGAGACAGTAAACAGTCATTTGCGTTTTTTTTTTTTTATTGGGGGATATAACTTGGTTGGGGGAAAGGAAATATGGGATGCCCATAGAACAATTGCTTTGCCATCTTATTTAAGAATTATAACAAAAAGGGTGAGCCGTGAAGTACTGATGTACACATATCTACAGACTCTTCCCCTGCATAACACCATGCAGACTATTTCTCCTCCTCTGCGTATCTCCTGCAGAATGTTGCTCCCAGGACTTCCACCCTCCTGCACAAACTTCCACTGTAGATCATTACTCTTCCTGTTACATCATCCTCTTTTAACAAAAGAGACCACTCTGAACAGTCTCATTTGCTGGTTAGAATTTGTTGCATTGTTACTAGGCCAGAGGTCTGCAGACTCTCCCCCGGCGGCCCAGTAATTTAGTAGCATGTGCTGATTGGTCGCAGATAGTCCGGCCTGCAAATCCTGTGCCCTCAGACCGCATCAATTTGACACTCTCCCCACAGTGTCTCCTCTGGCCTCACACCCAGATCCCCTGGCATGCCTCATCCAGAAATCCACTGTGGTCCACTCACCGACCTTCTCCTGCCCCGAGTCCATGATGGAAAACTTTAACTGGACATATGTTCCGAAAGCTTCTCCAGCCCCTCTGTTCCAGAACACTTCATCCATGACCGTGTAAAGATGAAGCTCCTTCCCAGCTCTCCCGGGCTCCTCCGATAGGCCTCACCCCCCACCCCAAGATGGGGATGGGGCCCCTGCTGCTGCCTAGTACTCCATTCTCCACGTCTCCTGGCCGACAACTCCTTCCCAGCAGGCTGTTACCTCAGGTTATATGGGAGGCCTCCCCCCTGCCAATGGGTCAGGGCCCCTCACATGAGCTGCCTTCCACTCCAGTTCTAGGCCCTGCCCCTCTCCCAGAACATTCTTCCTGGAAGCAGGGAAGGCACCTCAGAACTAAAGCACAGGTAGTCACACCCACTGCTGCACTAACAGCTCTCTGCCCCCCAGATCAAAACAAGCAAGCATATATATATATATATATATATATATATATATATATATATATATACACACATACACACACACACACACACACACAGTATCTCACAAAAGTGAGTACACCCCTAACATTTTTGTAAATATTTTATTATATCTTTTCATGTGGCAACACTGAAGAAATTACATTTGCTACAATGTAAAGTAGTGAGTGTACAGCTTGTGTAACAGTGTAAATGTGCTGTCCCAACACAGCCATTAATGTCTAAACCACTGGCAACTAAAGTGAGTACACCCCTACGTGAAAATGTCCAAATTGGGCCCAATTAGCCGTTTTCCCTCCCCGGTGTCATGTGACTCAGTGTTACAAGGTCTCAGGTGTCAATAGGGAGCAGGTGTGGTAAATTTGGTGTTATCACTCTCACTCCCTCATACTGGTCACTGGAAGTTCAACATGGCACCTCATGGCAAAGAACTCTTTGAGGATCTGAAAAAAAGAATTGTTGCTCTACATAAAGATAACCTAGGCTATAAGAAGATTGCCAAGACCCTGAAACTGAGCTGCAGCACGGTGGCCAAGACTATACAGTGGTTTAACAGGACAGGTTCAACTCAGAACAGGCCTCGCCATAGTCGACCAAAGAAGTTGAGTGCACGTGCTCAGCGTCATATCCAGAGGTTGTCTTTGGGAAATAGAGGTATGAGTGCGGCCAGCATTGCTGCAGAGGTTGAAGGGGTGGGGGGGGTGGGGGCAGCCTGTCAGTGCTCAGACTATATGCCGCACGCTGCTTCAAATGGGTCTGCATGGCTGTCACCCAGAAGGAAGCCGCTTCTAAAGATGATGCACAAGAAAGCCCACAAACAGTTTGCTGAAGACAAGCAAACTAAGGACATAAATTACTGGAACCATGTCCTGTGGTCTGATGAGACCAAGATAAACATATTTGGTTCAGATGGCGTCAAGCGTGTGTGGCAGCAACCAGGTAAGGAGTACAAAGACAAGTGTGTCTTGCCTACAGTCAAGCATGGTGGTGGGAGTGTCATGGTCTGGTGCTGCCGGCACTGGGAGCTACAGTTCATTGAGGAAACCATAAATACCAACATGTACTGTGACATACTGAAGCAGAGCATGATCCCCCCTTCGGAGACTGGGCCGCAGGACAGTATTTCAACATAACGACCCCAAACCCACCTACAAGACAACCACTGCCTTGCTAAAGAAGCTGAGGGTAAAGGTGATGGATTGGTCAAGCATGTCTCCAGACCTAAACCCTATTGAGCATCTGTGGGGCATCCTAAAATGAAAGGTGGAGGATCGCAAGGTCTTTAACATCCACCAGCTCTGTGATGTCATCATGGAGAAGTGGAAGAGGACTCCAGAGGCAACCTGTGAAGCTCTGGTGAACTCCATGCCCAAGAGGGTTAAAGCAGTGCTGGAAAATAATGGTGGCAATGCAAAATATTGACACTTTGGGTCCAATTTGTACATTTTCACTTAGGGGTGTACTCTTTTGTTACCAGTGGTGTAAACATTAATGGCTGTGTGTTGAGTTATTTTGAGGGGACAAATGTACACTATTATACAAGCTGTACACTCACTACTTTACATTGTAGCAAACTAATTTCTTCAGTGTTTTCACATGAAAAGATATCATAAAATATTTACAAAAATGTGAGGGGTGTACTCACTTTTGTGAGATACTGTGTGTGTGTATATAATATATACATATTGTAGGGCGATTAGCTCGTGGGGATCACCTTTTCTCAGAATGAAGGTCAGCGTACAGGCAGTTTCTTTAAAATCTGGCAGGTTGCCAGCTTTATTTACAGGTGGTTTGCAAAGTCATAAAGAATAAACAAAAACAGTAAAACAAATCCTTGCCGTCCGGCGCTAAACTAAACAGTACGCTGCTCTCTATATGGTGTGGGGCTGGTCCCCGACACCCACAAAACATGAGGTAAAGCAAACCTTCGTTTTTAGTCCAAACAAACAGGGCTCCTCTTTCTCAGATTCCCTTCTGAGTCTCAGGCCAGAGCCCTACTGTGCTCTCTTCCTGGCCATTTAAAGTCCACCTGAGCATGGACTCAAGTGGACCACAAGACTTGGACCGGAACCAAGCCTGCCACAGAGGCTGGAAAAATCCGGGCCAGATTCTGGTTCAGTCTCTCACAATAGAACAAATGCGAGGTGAAATATATCGATTATCGATGACCTCACCTCGTATACCGTCACAATATATATACATACATACATGCACTCACTTTTGTGAGCTACTGTGTCTGTATATATAATATATATATATATATATATATATATATATATATATATATATATATGTAGCGCCCTGCTTCTGTTGACCAGGCACTCGCATGTAAATTTAGTGGGCTATCTGTTCTGTATATAGTTCAGATTTAATATTATGGCTAAATTAGCCTCTGTTCCAGCATTGGCAGTGTTGCGTGCAGTTCCACATTGTCGTCTGTAGGTGTCGTTGTCACCACAGGCCAGTGATGAAAGGGCAACAGGCTAAGGTGTATTGAGTGTCCTTCTTCCCCAGAAACAGCCCAGTGGGAGTGGTTCACCGCTGTGCATTATGGGAAAGGATACTTAAGGGGCAGACGCCATTTTTTCTTTCTCTCACCTTCTGGCCCTCTTGGCCTTAGGTATATGACAACTCCTTTTCTGTCTCGGGGCCCTGCTGCACCGAGGCTATGTGACTGCAAGTAGGCCCAGAAGCTATCTGGGGCCTACTGGTTTAGAGGTGGTCCTGTGCTGTCTGTCCTGCGGGAAGAAGCTGAGCAATTGAAAGATCCGGGGGAGGACTCATCTTGGAGAGGACCGAGCGAAAGGCTGGTATCTCAAGAGGACCCTGGTGACTCAGTTGGAGGATGCATCCTAACCAAATCTACCTCACTGTACTGCCGGATGGCTTAAAGGAATTATTGGTACTGTGTTGCTGTGTTCATTACCATTACTAAATCCTGTGGCAGAGGATCATCCAACTAATACTAAATCCTGTGGCAGAGGATTAGTCAACAATTATTGTTTCTATCAAGTCTGTGGCAGAGACTTTTGTTCGTGCATCATGACGGCTGCTAGGTCAGTGAGAGAGGCCTATCCGGGTGAGCAAGATCCATTGACTGAAGGAGTACTTGTCTACGGGATCTAAAAGTTCCTCAGTGATCTGCACAAGGTATCTGAACTTTCCCTTAAACCCTCCATCCCTCTACTGCTCAAGTTGTTATATAAAAAAGCACTGGAAAAAGAACTAAATGACTTGTTCATATATAGGTGGGCGTGAGGCCCAGTATAGACTCTAAGTTTCTGATATGGTGAACTGTGAGTGAGGGGTGATGGCAAAGACCAAAAATAACCAGCAGCTCCTTCGGGGGTCAGTGCTACATGTGGGGGTTTCTCGTCCGGGACATTCGCCGTTGCCCTAAGAAACCCTGAGAAGTTATTTCACAGAGAGTCTATGTTAAAGAGGGCAATGGACTGTGTTACTTGTTGCTGGACAAAAAGGGGTTAAGTGCGGATCACTTTCTAAGTGCGTAGGCTACGGGTGGAGGCAAGTAGGCCCGGGAGCTACGTGACTGAAAAGGAGCAGGGAGGAGGAGTTCCCGCCTGCTGCTGCATGAGGCGCGTGGGCGTGTCTGGCGCTAAAGAAAAGAGGCCGCGTGATCATACTGAGAAGATCAGAGTGCAGCCCTGTCCTCTTTTTCGCTCATACAGTCGGCCATGGGGTCCAGGATGTTCCCTACAAGCACTGCTGCGGGTGCCATGTTAACCGGAACCCTGCTGACGGATACCAGCATCCGCTTGAAGCCGCAGGGGCGGTTTGTGTTGTACACTATTCGAGACATTGAAGGGCTGGGTATGCATCTCCGTCCATTTGTCCGATGTTTGCATTGTGGAGAATACCTGTTCACTGTGGAGCAACCTACAATGTCACCCTGTGCCTACCGAGCAGACTGAACTACAGGGACCGCTACAGCGGAAACTACTGCCTTTGCTTCTGGGAGTCAACAAACCCTTATCCCATCTGCTGCTAAGAGTGATCCTGAGGGAGATGTCGCTGTTACTGTTCCATCAGCAGACATCGCCCTTGCTACTACCTCCGCGACACCTGTCCACGCTGCACCTATCCAGAGGAAGGTGGGATATGTGAAAGCTGGCCGCGGTCGAGGCCTACCCCAAAGACTACCTGAACCGGAGCCGGAGGAGAGCCTAAACCCGGAAAAATCCACGTCAGGAACGGGTGAGAGATCAGGGGGAAACACATCTGGGACTGTCTGTAAATATTTGCCTGCGGAGGAGTTGAGAGACTTGGAGACATTGTCTACAAATAAATATTTGAAAAGTGTGGCGTGCATTTGTATTCAGCCCCCTGAGTCAATACTTTGTAGAACCACCTTTCACTGAAATTACAACTACAAGTCTTTTTGGGTATGTCTCTACCAGCTGAAAAAAGTGAAGGGAGCGCCAAACCAAAATTATACAGCTGCTAGCAAAAGGCAATATACTAAGTCCTTCAAATCAATAAACATACAAAATGTGTAGCGCTGTGATATGTGCAAAAAAAAAATTGTAAATAAAAATAGTCCTTCTGTATTATTAAAAAAAACACATCATCCTATGATCTTAGTAGGTGCAAGAATGGTCAGCCAATATAAGGATTGAAGGCTTACAAAAACATGCCTCATAGTGCAGTATTTATTGGAAAAGACATACAATTAAAAACAAAACCGGTATAAAATACATGTAAAATCAATGTGGCAAGCCGATAAACTTACATCTGACATCGCCACCCGGTGGCGGCGTGACGTTCTGGCTTTTAAATCCTACCCTTCACAATTCGCACAAAAGTGCATCCTCAGGGGCCTGTAACGTGTATTGCAGCAGCCATACTTATGTGGTCCGTCCTAGATGGCACATTTTTGTTTATTGCCTTTGGTATTTGGGGACATATGAATGGAGCTCTACCCTGTTAAAGTGAGAAAGATTGGGAAGAATTTCTTGTATGGAAGCCTGCAGATGAGTGCGCATTGAATGGGGGTGATAACTGGTGAAGATTGGTGATCAGAGTTGGGTGTATTTATCGATATTGTAACAATATTACACCATAAAAAGCTTTTTTTCTTCTTTTCTGATACATCTGGAGTTTCACAAATAAGGATAGAGGAGGGGACACACCAACTCCACAGAACTGGCGTGTTTGCTGTACTTAATTGTGTAGCCAATAATTCTGGTAAGCCTTCAATCCTTATATTGGCTGAACATTCTTGCAACTACTAACTTGGATCACTGGATGATCTGTGTGGTTTTTTTTTTTAATAATACAGAAGGACTATTTATTTACATTTTTTTTTGCACATATCACAGCGCTGGACATTTTGTATGTTTATCTCTACCAGCTTTGCACATCTAGAGAGTGACATTTTTGCCCATTCTTTGCAAAATAGCTCTGTCAGATTGGATGGAGAGCGTCTGTGAACAGCTATTTTCAAGTCTTGCCACGGATTCTCAATTGGGTTTAGGTCTGGACTTTGACTGGGCCATTCTAACACATGAATATTCTTTGATCTAAACTATTCCATTGTAGCTCTGGCTATATGTTTAGGGTCATTGACCTGCTTGGAAGGTGAACCTCCACCCCCCTCAAGTCTTTTGCATACTCTACAGGTTTTCTTCTAAGATTGCCCTGTATTTGGCTCCATCCATCTCATTAACTCTGATCAGCTTCCCTATTCCTGCTGAAGAAAAGCATCCCCAGAACATGATGCCACCACCACAATGATTCACAGTGCAGGTGGTGTGTTCAGGGTGATGTGCAGTGTTAAATTTCCACCACACATAGCGTTTTGCTTTTAGACCAAAAAGTTCAATTTTGGTCTCATCTGGCCAATGCACCTTCTTCCGCATGTTTGCTGTGTCCCCCACATGACTTATCGCAAACTAGACTTCTTATGGCTTTCTTTTAACAATGGCTTTCTTCTTGTCACTTTTCCATAAATGCCAGATTTGTGGAGTGCACAACTAATAGTTGTCCTGTGGTCAGATTCTCCCACCTGAGCTATGGATCTCTGCAGCTCCTCCAGAATTACCATGGGCCTCTTGGCTGCTTCTCTGATTAATGCTCTCCTTGCCTGGCCTGTCAGTTTAGGTGGACGGCCATGTCTTGGTAGGTTTGCAGTTGTGCCATACTCTTTCCATTTTTGGATGATGGATTGAACAGTGCTCTGTGAGATGTTCAAAGCTTGGGATATTTTTTTATAACCTAACTAACTGCCGTCATGCAACACTGTACTCATATGAAACGTTTATAATTTTTTTTACCACAAATAGAGCTTTCCTTTGGTGGTATTTAATCAACTGGGTTTATTTTTTGCTAAACCATTAAAAAAAAAAAAAAAAAAGGCCGACAATTTTGAAAGAGAAAACAAGTTTTTCTTTGTTTCTGTTAAATTTTTTTGCAAATAAGTCTTCTCCTTCACTGACGGGCACTGATGAGGCGGCACTGATATGCAGCACTGATGGGCACTGATAGGCGGAAATGATGGGTGGCACTGATGGGCAACACTGATGAGGCACTGACAGGCATCCCTGATGGACACTGGTTGGCATCCCTGATGGGCACGGATTGGCATCCCTGGTGGACACGGGTTGGCACTTGTGGGCATCCTTGATGGGTCTGCACTGATAATCGATGCGCTGATTATCAGCACAGAACCCCCTGTCAGGAGACCTCTACTCGTGCCTTGTCAGCATGAATAGAGGAAAAGCTGATAACCGTCACTTCCTGGTTATGATGTGATCAGCTCCAATCAGACACAGCTGATCACATAGTAAAGAGCCTACCTCATAGGCCAGTGATGGCGAACCTTTTTGAGCCCGAGTGCCCAAACTGCAACACAAAAAGACTTATTTTTTTCAAAGTGCCAACACTGCAATTAAACCTGAATACCGAGGTTTTAGTTTAGAAAAAAACAACTTGTACAGTTGTCCAAACTAATTAACAGCTTTTGTTTAAAAAGAAAAACACAATAACAAAGCTTTCCATTAAACATTTTTTTTATTGAAAAAAAAAAAAAAAAAAAAAAAAAAAACAACAACAACTGTACACGTGCATGTATTTGAAAATGCCCAGCAAAGGCATCTTTGAATATGCCCAAAGGCGTCTTTACCAATGCCCAGCAAAGGCATCTTTTGTAAAGATGCCCAGCAAAGGCATCTTTTGTAAAGATGCCCAGCAAGGGCATCTTTTGTAAAGATGCCAGCAAAGGCATCTTTACAAATGCCCAGCAAAGGCATCTTTGAAAATGCCCAGCAAAGGCATCTTTGAAAATGCCCAGCAAAGGCATCTTTTGTAAAGATGCTAGCAAAGGCATCTTTACCAATGCCCAGCAAAGGCATCTTTTGTAAAGATGCCAGCAAAGGCATCTTTACAAATGCCCAGCCAAGCCATCTTTAAAAATGGACAGCATTTTTAAAGATGCCTTTGCTGGGCATTTTTTAAGATGCCTTGGCTGGGAATTGGTAAAGATGCCTTGGCTGGGAATTGGTAAAGATGCCTTGGCTGGGAATTGGTAAAGATGCCTTGGCTGGGGGCATTGGTAATTAATGTGATTATTGCTGTTGTATGCATGCTGATAACTTGTCAAACCTTAGCCATAATGTTAGTTTGAGAGCAACACATACAGCACTTAGTTAATCTGTTAGTCTATTTCTGGCATCACATTTTATATAATTCAATGCTGAAAACAGCTGCTCACAAGCATAGGCTGACCCAAACAAAGAAAGCAAAGGAATTCCAAGTGTTTTCATTGACTTAAAATTATTTGGCAGAGAATTCCGCACTTTAAGGATTTCGTTTTCTGAACTAGCATCTGCGCTGTCCTCTGTCATCCCTTCAGAACCATCTTCTCAAGTGTTGCACGCAGGTCATAGAATTTATTTTTCCAGATAGATCTTTCTTGAAATTCCAGTAGCTCCATTTCAAGATTTTCTAAATCTAATCATTGTAAGCAGGAAAGATCAAGTTCTTCAATGTGCCAGCAATGTGGCTTTATCTGGAGAAGTAAGAAAACACAGGGTTGTCTCCATCTTACGGAACTGTAAAAATCTGTAAGGCTACTTTCACACTGAGGCGTGCGGGCGCTGGTGGTACAGCGGCGCTAAATATAGCACCTCTTTACCATCGTTTTAGCGGCGCTAGCGGGGCAGTTTTTACCCCCCACTAGCGTCCGAAAAAGGGGTAAAACCGCCCGCAAAGCGCCACTGCAGCAGCGCTTTGCAGGCGAGTTTGGAGTGCTCCCCCATTGTTTTCAATAGGGAGGGGCGCTTTAGGATCTGTAAATACACCGCTCCTACAGCTCTCCAAAGATGCTGCTTGCAGGACTTTAGACTGCCCTGCAAGCGCACCGCTCCAGTGTGAAAGCCCTCAGGGCTTTCACATTGGATTGCATTGAGCGGCTCTTTCAGGGTGCTTTGCAGGCGCCATTTTTAGCACTTTAGCGCCTGCAAAGCGCCTCAGTGTGAAAGGAGCCTTACTAAAATTCTCCATTGCAACTGCTATAGTGCTCAAAAATTCCTTGTAGATTTCATGATGGTTTGGATTGTCTGTAAATGTTGTAGAATTTATACAAATGCATTTTTAGATTTGGAAAATATTTCAGCTGCCCACTTTCCAGGTCTCTTTCAAAAACCTGCAGTTTTCTCTCAAATGTTCTGATATCAGAAAACATCCTTTCTGCTGTTTTCCCTAATGGGGCGTACACACGGTCGGACTTTGACCGGACTGGTCTGACGGACGCCGACGGACCAAATCCGGCGAATAATCCGATCGTGTGTGGGCTTCACCGGACCTTCACGGGACTTTTCCAGTCGCAAATCTGACGGACTTTAGATTTGGAACATGCTTCAAATCTTTAGGTCGTAACGCCACAGGACCCAGATATCCGCTCGTCTGGGTCCGGACGGACAAAAACCGACGCTAGGACAGCTACTGGCTATCAACTTCCTTATTTTAGTCCGGTGTACGTCATCACGTACGAATCCGTCGGACTTTGGTGTGATCGTGTGTAGGCAAGTCCGGTTTTTAGAAAGTCTGTTGAAAGTCCGTCAAAAGTCTGTCGGACTTTTGTAGCTGAAAAGTTCGACCTTGTGCACACGGCAAAAACCTTGCAGTTTTTTGTTCAGTACATTGAAGTGTATTGTAAAATCGGTAAAAAACATGAGGTTGGTCAGCCAGGTCATATCAGTAAATGGTGGATATTCCTGCCCCTTTTCATTCATAAACAGCCTAATTTCATCCAAGTAGGCTACAAATCTCTCCAAGACCCAGCCTCTGCTTAGCCACCGTACATTATTGTACATAAGTAAAGTATTATACTGTGCCTGTACCTCATCAAGAAAAGCTTGAAATTATCAAAAATTAAGAGCACGAGCCATGATGTAATTCACCATTTTTGTGACATCCTTGAGAATATCGTCTAATTTTTTGCTGCTTTTCTTGGCACAAAGAGCTTCTTGATGTATAATACAATAAAACTGAAGGACTGGATGCTTTGCTTCTTTAACAAAAAACTGTATGAAACCAGATGTTACCCCCACCATGGAAGGTGGTCCATCACTAGTAACTGAAACCACTTTTTCTGGCCTTATGTCTTGTGACAAAAAAGCCTCCATCACAACATTGTAGATATCTATCCCTTGTGTTCTTCCAGGCAAAGACACAAGTTTCATGAGCTCTTCTCTCATGGTGTCACCAACAGCATAACGCAAAATTACTGCTAGCCTGCATGATTATTTATATCTGTGCTTTCATCCAAGCACATGGAGTAACAGGCTGCCTTTTGTAAGTCAGTGGTGAGCTGCTGACTAACATCACTTGCCATACGCAGGACTCTATCTTTAACAGTATTTCTGCTAAGTGGCATTTCAGAGATTCATTGCTTAATTTTGTCCTTGTTTGGGAAATCATGAAAAACGGAATTACTCTCAGCCAACATGGCCGTTTTAACAAAAAACCCCATCAGCGAGGGGCTTACCGTGTTTTGCTATGCACAGTGAAATTTCAAAGCTGGCAGTTGCCAGATAATTTGTTTTAGAAAGATAATTGCAAAAACTATGATACTGGCAGTGATATTTCCTCAATTTCCCATCAAGATACTCTTTTCTTTCAGCTTTACCAAGTTCGGCAAAACTTTTGTGGTTGGTATCAAAATGACGTCTGACACTTGATGTGCGAGATACAACACTTTCACTACACAGAACACATAACGCTTTCCCATATCGTTAAATCACTCCAAATGACTGTGTCCAGGCCTCTTGGAATGATCTTCCACTATCTCTTTTAAATTTAGCTTTCTTTGATATACTCATTTTTGGGTGTTCAAATCTACAAAAAACACAAAATTTACAAAATAAAGACAGATGAAGCACCCAATACAAATCTATCCCTACCTACCTATACCAAAAATATTATTGCAATATTTCACAAAAAAAGGTACATAATAAACACAAAATTGTAGAAGAGCAACAATTTTGTCCAATGTCCCGTGAAACCGCTGACACCGCTCTGCTGGGTCCGCTGTAGATACAAAGGGCTGAAATGAAAAAAAAAATTCTCATTGTTGTCCATAGGCCAGGACACAGGTTCAAAGTACTGCAGAGTATGGGCAGAGTATTGCAAAGTATTGCAGAGTACTGCAGAGTATTGGCGAAGTACTGCAGAGTATGGACAGTTCACAAAAAAGGTACATAACACACACAGAATTGTAGAAGAGCAACTCACGATTTTGTGCAATGTCCTGTGAAACAGCTGACACCGCTCTGCTGGGTCCGCTGTAGATACAAAGGGCTGGAATGAAAAAAAAAATTTTGTCATTGTTGTCCATAGGCAAGAACACAGGTTCAAAGTACTGCAGAGTATGGACAGAGTACTGCAGAGTACGGGCAGAGTACTGCAGAGTATGGACATTTCACAAAAAAGGTACATAATAAAACAGAATTGTAGAAGAGCAACTCACGATTTTGTCCAATGTCCTGTGAAACCGCTGACACCGCTCTGCTGGGTCCGCTGTAGATACAAAGGGCTGGAATGAAAAAAAAAAATTTGTCATTGTTGTCCATAGGCCAGGACACAGGTTCAAAGTACTGCAGAGTATGGGCAGAGTACTGCAGAGTATGGGCAGAGTATGCCCACAGCGCTGCTCAGTAACCATACTCTGCAAACGATCTCTCCCTCCTCACACTGTAGGGCGCGCGGGAGCAAGAATCTGGGAGGACGTCCATGGACGCCCTCCCAGAATAAGCCGGCCGCGCTGTAGCCGTGTTTCGGCTATGGCGGGTCTGCAAGTGGATAATAACTCACATTTGACTCGATGAAATCTGGGCTGCGGTGTGGGGTCAGTCCCCGGGCGCTCCGGTGGTGTCCGATGAGGGGATTTCCCACGGCAGGTGCGTCGGCAGGGAATGTTAGATAAAGAGATGTCAGATAAAGAGAACGGTGGGGTGTGGCTTCAGCGCTCTCATTTGGAGCATGCGTCACTCCCACTCGGACACATCAGCACTAGTCCCAGAGAACTGTGGGAGATGTAGTTCGCAGGTGCGGTGTGGACAATTCCAATGATGATTTGTCAGTGTAATTTCTCAATTGTCACAGCGTGCCCACAGAGACGGCTCGGCGTGCTGGCAGCGGCACATGTGCCACGCGTTCGCCATCACTGTCATAGGCTCTTTACTGAGATCGGAGATGCGGTGTGTCAGAGCGACACACTGCACTACCTATCGCCGTTCTGCATGCCTTATCCTGCTGAACGTCATATGAATGACCACCCAGCCATCATTTTGCTATAGACCAGGCGGGACGTGGATAACCACTTCAGCCCCGGAAGGATTTACCCCTTAATGACCAGGCCATTTTTTGCGATACAGCACTGCGTCACTTTAACTGACTGTTGTACCCAAACAAAATGAATGTCCTTTTTTTCCCACAAATAGAGATTTCTTTTGGTGGTATATGATTACCTCTGCAGTTTTTATTGTTTGCGCTATAAACAAAAAAAGACCAACATTTTTACTTTCTGCTATAATACATATCCAAAAAAAATATAAAAAAAACTAAATTTATTCATCAGTTTAGGCCAATATGTATTCTTCTACTTATTTTTGGTAAAATAAAATTGCAATAAGCATATATTGATTGGTTTGCACAAAAGTTATAGCATCTAAAAAAGGGGATAGATTTATGGACTTTTTAAAATAAAGTTTTTACTGGTAATGGCGGCGATCTGCGATTTTTAACGAGAGTGCGACATTGCGGCAGACAAATCTGAACCCAAGTGACACTTTTTGGGGACCAGTGACATTATTACAGTGATCAGTGCTAAAAAAAAATGCGCTGATCAATGTATAAATGACACTGGCAGGGAAGGTGTTAACTGTGTTCCCTGGGTGTGTTCTAACTGTGTGGGGGATGGTCTTACTGGGACAACACAGAGATTGCTGTTCCTGATCACTAGGAACAGCATATCTCCATGTCCCCTGTCAGAACGGGGATCCGCCTTGTTTTGATCCTCGTTCTGCCTTTCTGTGGAGCGATCGCGGGTGGCAGGCGGACTCGATGTGGAGTGTTGACCATTTCTACGAATATCTTGATGCTTGTTAGCATATCTAAAGTTTAATCTTGTTGTATTCTCTTTCACTTTTCTGGTGTTTTTTTGTTTGAAAATTAATTCCTCCCTTCTTAAGGGCTGTACACACAGGCCAAATATCAGACGGTTCAATAGAAACCGCCCGACATTCAGCCCAGACCTTTTTGGGCATGACCCAAATAGGTCTGCCGATCGGCATCTGATCAGCGCTCTTAGCCAATGGCAGGAAGAGCTGATTGGTGTGTCCTGTGGGGGCTGTCCCCCCTTTCAGAATCAATGGGAGATGAGTACAGCGCTGCACCAATAATAATGGAGAATGGTTACACAGTAAGCAGCTGACACTCCTCTTAGACAAAGGAAAATAAAATATAATAGAAAGTGTATAAAGTGTAGCGCTAAATGTGTAAATATTATAAATGAGAAAAGTGAACTAGGCCCAAACCATTCCTGGGGGGCCCACGAGAGAAATAAAAATAATATGGTTCAAGGTTACATATAAATGACTAAACACAATCAAAAATAAGCTAAGTGCCACACACTGTCAATTAGATTGATACTATTGGACCGGTGAGAAAACAATGTGAAAAATGATATAAAAGTGAAGAAATAACAAAATGTCCATAAATGTTGAAAATTATGATCTAGATGAAATTCCACACCCGCCACCCAAAAGTCTCTGAGGGTAGGATAGTAAAAACAACGATGGAGAAATTCTGCCAAGTGGATAGATAAAACACCAGGTAAATAAGACGTCTAAATGAGTGTCGGGACCACCACCAAAGCATCGGAGGAGGCTTACCGGAACCAGGTGACTTGAGAAGACATACGTCTTACAAGTCCCAGAAAGCTTGTTTAGCCACCAAGGCTGGCAAGATGGATCCTCAGATGTCCTCAACTTCAAATGGGGGGGGGGGGAGAGAGATAGAGATCCCGTCACAGCTTCAGCCGTCCAGACTTATCAATAGGCCAACCGGATGAAATTACATGCCATGGGAGAAATAAAGCTCACATGGCATGATATCGTTTAAAAACATGAATTTATTGAAACAATAAAAGGAACACTCACATGTTAGGAGATCAGATTAAGCTCAAAACTGTATAACAATCGCGGTGATCGTAGGGAGTCCACCCAACATGTTTCGGCTAACGAGCCTTCATCTGGGGTGTGGAGCCCCCCTACCTCACCGCTATTTAAACTAAAAATGACCCCCACTGGGAGTGTCACAACACAGGAAGTGCCCCACTGATGTCACTTCCGGTTCAATAGATTGGTATGGCGTATGTATAAATTGTGGGATTCTGGTCAGTGGTATTAAGCCACTAGTGCCAGTTAATAGCATTCAAAAGTAAAAATAGTAAGACAAAAGAAACGTCTAAAATGTTCATATGGCCGGCCGACCCGGAAGTGCTCGGAATTAGACCAAGCCTCGGTGTCAGCATGGCCAGATAGGCAGACCAGAGCGCCGTCACGCTCCGCCCGCCGGGCGTGTCCAGGTAGCAGGGCCGTGCGCAATAGCGGATGTCACAGGGGGACGTCCGCGTGCGCACCAAGCCCCGCTCTCAGTAGGCGAATCCGTAGGTCGGAGCGTCATCACGCTCCACCCCTCGGACTCAACATCTGAAAAATAAACAGAGCCCGTCTTTGTCGAATGCTGCGCACGCGCATTCGACGCTCGGGACCCAACTACGTCACCACGCCGACAGCTCTCACACTTCCTGCAAGTAAGGAGGAGGGCCCCAATAGGCCAGAGAAGGCCGGAACTCCATCTCGGCGACCTCGTAACCCAGGCCAAGTGTCAGCAAAGGTGGAAATATTGGGAACCTGGAACACAACACAAATTGTGAACGTCTACGCGCTCAAAATAAAATTAAAAATATTGGTAGAATTAAAAGATTTGTGTTGATATTTATATGGGGGCAATAGCCACAACCATACAGTGTTAAAAAGTGACACTACCAATGGGGGGCATCCCGAACAATCTATATAATGCACCATGAACAAAGGGAACTACCAATAACAGTAATACCACTAAACCAGGGAACATCCACCAAGATACACAGATACATGAAGTATTGGTATAATGTCACGATATAAAATATGTTAGTGGTCAAAAAACAACCTGGCATTAATGTAAGAATTTAATTAAAAAACATATACACCAGAAAAAGATATGTAAAAATAATATAATAAATAAAATATAAGGATAAAATTAAGAGAGATCATGAATAGCTATGCCTGATTAATAAACGAATTGATGTCCCACTCCACGTTAATACCTTGTGGGAAGTGGCAACCCAATTTGTAAATCCAGTAAGTCTCACGACGAGAGACCCCCCTAAGGGTTGATCCACCCCGCCAGGGGGCCACATATTTGTCGATGATGAGAAACTGGGTACCTTCAGGGTTCCGATCGTGGATTCCTTATAATGACGAGGTACAGTGTGTTTGGTACTACCTGCCTTGATAAGGTTGATGTGCTCAGAAACTCTGGTCGTAAATGACCTGATAGTTCGTCCCACATACTGTTTGCCACATGGGCAGGTCAGGAGGTAAACTACCCCCGTGGTCGCACAAGTGCAAAACTGCTTGATCTTGTAGGAACGGCCAGTCACCGTGGAAGAAAAAGAGTGACTTGCTCTCCTACCATTGGTATTATATTGACAGACCAAGCATTTTTTACAAGGGTGAAAACCGGTCCAATTGTGAAAAAAGGAAGGTTTATTTGGGCGATTAACCACATTAGGTGCCAACCTATTACGAAGGGACGGAGCACCCCTAAAGACCACCTTAGGGGTTCCGGGTAACATAGGGCCCAAGATCTTATCTGTTTTTAGAACGTCCCAATGGTGTTCAAAAATCCTTCTGATGTGTTTATGTTGGATGGAGAAGGATGTCATGAAAGACCATTTAAAGTCCTCATTGACCTGTCTAGGTTTGTCTTCTAAGAGTGTTTGACGATCAACAAGACAGGCATTGTCTATCTCCATATCCAAATCTGAGGGTTTATAACCCTTCTCCAAAATCTATTTTTAAGAGACACTGCTTGGGTCTTAAAGGTGTTGAGATCACTGCAGTTTCTGCGTAATCGCAGGAACTGGCTTTTAGGGACTGATCTGATCCAAGGGGCATGGTGGCAGCTATCGGTAGGAATATATCCATTCCGATCGGTGGATTTAAAATAGGTACTGAATACAAATTGGCCTTCCCTTCTCTCAATAGCCAGGTCCAAAAAATGGACAGAAGATAAGCTTGCTTCAAAAGACAAGACAATATTCCTGTTGTTATCATTGAGGGTCGCAAAAAAATCAACCAAATCGTCCGAAGTCCCAGTCCATAGGAGGAGGACGTCATCTATGTAGCGAGCCCACAACAAAAGGTGCGGGCTCTGCATAGCATAGACGACATCCTCCTCCCATTTGGCCATAAATAAATTGGCCAGACTGGGAGCGAACTTCGCTCCCATTGCGACACCTTTATGTTGCCGTTAGAATCTACCATCGAACCAGAAGTAGTTGTGCTGGGTTGCAAACTCAATTAGTTCGATAATGTAGTCCACCTGGGGCGTGGCAAGGGAAGCGTCTCTATCAAGAAAGCATTTGACCGCATCAATGCCCCTGTCTTGTGGGATGCAGGTGTAAAGTGATGCAACGTCCGCAGTTGCCATGATGAGATCACCTGGGTAAGAAACATTAGAAAGTAATTTGATCACATCTTTGGTGTCCTTCAAATAGGACGGCATCTTAGTGACTGATGGCTGTAGGAAAAAATCAATATATTTTCCAATTTTTGAGGTGACCGAGTCGATGCCACTGATTATTGGCCGACCAGGGGGATGTAGGGGATCCTTATGAACCTTGGGCAGGTAATACATAACGGGTATGCGCGGAGCAAGTGGGACTAAAAATGATCTCTCTTTCTTGTTTAAAATATAAGAATTATACCCTTTAGATACCAGTCGTTGTAACTCTTTCTTATACTTATGTGTAGGGTTACCTGGTAGTTTGATATATGTCTCATGATCTCCCAAAATGCGATGCATTTCGTGGATATAGTCAGATTTGTTCAATAAGACAATGCCACCGCCCTTATCGGCGGGACGGATAACTAAGTTTTTGTTGTCACATAGAGTCTTTAGGCCTGTTGAAGGTAAGGGATTGGGGAATTTGCGTTTTAATGGAATGTTGGCTAGATCCCTCAACACTTATTCCTTGAACAGATTAATAGCCGGTGAGGGCTGTGTTGGAGGGCTAAAAAGGGAGGGGTTGGATAAACCTGAGTGGACAGTGCCAGACGTTGCCGCCCTGGCTACATTCCTAGAGGGATTAGAGATAATATACCTCTGGACATTAATTTTCCTGATGTACTTCTGAATGTCGATAAAAGTATCAAACTTATTCAGTTTACACGGGGGAGCAAATTTGAGTCCTTTATTAAGAATGATTTTCTCTTCCTGAGTGAGAACAGTATCACTCAGGTTGAAAACCCCTTGACAAGTTAAGTTCTTTTCCTTTTTTCGTCTCTGAACCCTCCTCTGGACCCTCTCTTGTTTCCGGACCTCTTTTGTTGTTTTGGGGGGCCTCGTGAAAACCCCGAGTGGTTCGTGGTCCAGAATAGGGTCGTTTGTAGGGAGATGGACCATAACCGGCATTAGGGAACGGGTAGACGTTCTTGTTATGTTGATCCCGCAAAGGGGAATATCTGTTGTATGTTGAGACAGGGGGGTGCCTATAGTAAGGTGGATTCTGATGTTGGAAATAATGGGGAGGATCGTAACTGCGACCTGGAGAGCCTCTATAATGGGAACGAGAGTGCGACATTGCGGCAGACAAATCTGAACCCAAGTGACACTTTTTGGGGACCAGTGACATTATTACAGTGATCAGTGCTAAAAAAAAAATGCGCTGATCAATGTATAAATGACACTGGCAGGGAAGGTGTTAACTGTGTTCCCTGGGTGTGTTCTAACTGTGTGGGGGATGGTCTTACTGGGACAACACAGAGATTGCTGTTCCTGATCACTAGGAACAGCATATCTCCATGTCCCCTGTCAGAACGGGGATCCGCCTTGTTTAGATCCTCGTTCTGCCTTTCTGTGGAGCGATCGCGGGTGGCAGGCGGACTCGATGTGGAGTGTTGACCATTTCTACGAATATCTTGATGCTTGTTAGCATATCTAAAGTTTAATCTTGTTGTATTCTCTTTCACTTTTCTGGTGTTTTTTTGTTTGAAAATTAATTCCTCCCTTCTTAAGGGCTGTACACACAGGCCAAATATGAGACGGTTCAATAGAAACCGCCCGACATTCAGCCCAGACCTTTTTGGGCATGACCCAAATAGGTCTGCCGATCGGCATCTGATCAGCGCTCTTAGCCAATGGCAGAAAGAGCTGATTGGTGTGTCCTGTGGGGGCTGTCCCCCCTTTTAGAACACAGTAGCTCAGCGGGGGAGATCGCTTTACTATTATCGGATTGTTATTACAGCGGCTCCTCTCGAGCTCTTCAGTTTTTTTTTTTCATTCAGCCCGCTTGGTTGAACAAAACAAAAAAATAATAGTGTGTACTAGGCTTTACATTGTTGGCTCGAATGCTTTTCTTAGGGTTCTTTTTGTATACCCTTGTTCAAGCAATCTTAAAGTAAGTTTGTCTGCCGCATTTTAAAAATTCTCATAATCACTACAGTCATGTTTAACTGCTTGCCGACCAGCCGCCGTCGTTATACAGCTGCAGGGTTGGCTCTCCGAATCGCTGTAGCTGTACGTCAGGAGGCGCAGTTGCGGGCGGGAGCGTGCCCGCGGGTTGAGCGACCTCAACGTCCACCGTCCACCGTCGACCCGCGATCGCCTAGTACAGAGGCAGAACTGGGATCTGACAGGAGACATGACAGAGATCTACTATTCCCATTCATCAGGAACAGTGATCTTTGTCATGTCCTTGGCAGCCCATCCCCCCTACAGTTACAACACACCCAGAGAACACAGTTAACCCCTTGATTGCCCCCTAGTGTTAATCCCTTCCCTGCCAGTGTCATTTTTACATTGATCAGTGCATTTTTATAGCACTGATCAATGTAATAATGTTACTGGTCCCCAAAAAGTGTCATTTGGGGTCAGATTTGTCCGCCGCAATGTCACAGTCCCTCAAATGTGCATGGTTATGCACAGAGATCACTTTTATCGGCGGCGGGAGAGGTGCACTCTGCTGCTTGCCGGAGCCGTCGGTATCGGCGGAGGCGATCGGGTCCTCTCCCTGGCTTGGTATGGAGATGAGTGAGTGGAAGATGGCACCCACCCATCTCCATACCATTGCAGGACGGAAGCGATGTCAAAACGTCACTCCTGCCCATAGCTCTTAAAGCAACATTTTTTTTATTTTTTTAAATGACATTTAATTTATCTATTTTTTTATTGCATTTTAGTGTAATTCTGAGGTCCTTTCTGACCCCAGATCTCATATTTAAGAGGTCTTGTCATGCGTTTTTTTCTATTACAAGGGATGTTTACATAAATAGTTATAAAAGGTCAAATAAATGAGAAAAAAATAAAAATAAAAATTTAAACGCGCCCCGTCCCTCCGAGCTTGCATGCAGAAGCGAACACATACATGAGCAGCGCCCACATATGAAAACTGTGTTCAAACCATACATGTGAGGTATTGCCGCGATCGGTAGAGCGAGAGAAATAATTCTAGCCCTAGACATCCTCTGTAATTCAAAACATGCAACCTGTAGAATTGTTTAAACATTGCTATGGAGATTTTATTCTTGTCGCTATTCCACGAGCAAGCACAAATTTGAAGCGTGACATGTTGGGTATCAGTTTACTCGGCGTAACATTATCTTTCACAATATAAAAAAAAAATTGGGCTAACTTTACTGTTGTCTTATTTTTTAATTTAGAACAGTGTATTTTTTCCAAAAAAAAGTGCACTTGTAAGACCGCTGCGCAAATACAGTGACGGAAAGTGTTGCAGCGACCGCCATTTTATTCTCTATGGTGTTAGAAAAAAAAAAGTATAATGTTTGGGGGTTCTAAGTAATTTTCTAGCAAAAAACCTGTTTTTAACTTGCAAACAACAAATCTCAGAAAGAGGCTCGGTTCTTAAATGGTTAACAACCAGCTATTCTTCACACAGAATTTGGATCGGTCGATCAATTTTGACCGCTTCTAATTCAAATCATTCGGAGAATTTGTAGTTCATTAAAACACGTTAATAAGCTAAACGAAGTTTAGTAATAAATAAAATCCGAAACAAAACACATTTTTCCATTCTGCATACGTCTATTCATAACTTTTCATAAATTTTCTTTTAGGGTGGGTTCACACTATTGTGAATTGGATGCGGGTTTGTTCGCATGTCAGGAGATTTTGACTGGCTCTCTATGGAGCCGGTTTACACATCTCCTGAGCAGTTCCAGTGCGAATTGCACAGGAGTCCTGTGCGTCGTCTTTTTTTTTCAGGTCTAAATTCAGCCAAAAATTCAGGCTGAAATTGGACCTGAAATGGTGAACAGGGACGCACCGGACCCCTGCTGTGAGCCGCTCCATGCTTTAGTGTGAACCCATCCTTAGAGAATGTTGTCCATGAGGACATTTCCCCCTAATTCTTGATAGTGTTTTTATCATTGTGCGTCAATTTTTTTTAAAGCTGCTTGTTCTATTTTGGAGAGATTTTCTTTAGTTTTGTGTATTTTTAGGGCCTCAATGTAGTGGTTTGGTTAAAGAAGAGAGCTATGGTAGCATTAATAGATGGGAATTTGTGTTTTTTTTTCTAAATTTCCTGCTCTGTCTGATCTGCTTGCGACCCCTCATTAAGAAGTGTCTCAATATCAAGCTAGTCGATCAGGCTCGCTTTCTTCCAGTAATAGAGTTGGAAATCGCAGGGCCTTAAAGCCAGCTGCAGGTATATTTTGACGAATCTGTAATATCATTAACCTGCCGAACATGGAGACATTTAAGTTGCAATTTTCTAGCAAACAGATTTAAATCTTTGAGAACATCAAATTTATCAGTTTTCTGATTGGGACAGAAGGAAAGTCCCAAAGAGAGCTTTAATTTCCTCTGCCAATAGTTCAGAAGAGGAAAGGTTAATAACATTTATTCCCCTTTGCTTGTGTCCTCGACCATATATTGTTTGATCCCCTTTGTTGGTTGTTGGTAAACTATTAGTATTGACTTTCTCAAAAAAAAAAAAAAAACAGCTTTTTGTGTTATGGGTAAAGTACTATGCTAATGTGGATTTTCAGTTTCTGGAGTTAGCTTGAGTAAATGAATACTGTCCCTTGTGCACACCCTGCTTTTGTGCTTAAAATATACACACCAACTTTACCACCTGTGGATGTGTCTGAATTCTGTGAATCAATGGTGTTTTTTTGTTAGCCTGTTGGACCCAATATTCGCCATGTGCTTATCTATATTATCCTTTTTCTGAAATCATCGTCAGCCTGAGAAGAATTTAAAGTAGAAGGTGAATTAGGTACATAATTAGATCCCTTGTCTATACTCCGTAAATCCTGTAAATCCTGTTGTCCTTTCTGTTTCATTTTTCTAATATTGTGCAATCTATATGCTCTTCCTTCAGTGGATGCAGTTTTATCCTGCCAGAATTGTTTCTTATTTTTCTGTAAAATTTGCTGTGTTCCTTTAATTTTTTTCTCTCATTCATTGTATGATGGTTGAGTCTTTAGAGGAGTTTGTTGTGAATAGCGATGGCACCAATATCCTTATCTAGGACTGATAGCTGTTTTTATACTCATCTCCCAGTAATACCATTATGTTTCTAGAGCATTTTTTAAAAATTATTTTCCCACTCTTGTTTTAGATCGCAACTGTCAGGGATGGGCTCAGCCCTTCCTTCTCTGAGCTGTCCGCTCAGCTGTCGGCTAATTGCCACCTCCTATTTCTCCACAGTGACTCAGCTGTTGATGATATCCTGCTTGTCAGTCCTGCCTACTTAAGCCGTCCAGCCCAGAGGATCTCTGCCTTCACCTTAATCAACATCACTGAGACGCTCGCCTGCATTCCTGTTAAAAGACTTGCTTAGCTGACATCCCTTCTGGCTCCAGATCCTGCTTGCTGTTTTACTATGCTCATCTCTGGCTCCCTGACATTTGGCTTGTCTGACTAACCCTTCCATTTCCCAAACTCTGGCTATGTTTTGACTATGTTTTGTTCTATTTACTTTTATTATTAAACAAGTGTGATTTAACTGTACTTCTGTCTCGGTCTGATTTCATGGTTTCTGACAGCAACTTAAGATCCATTCACACCTGAGCATACTGGCATCATGGGCAGAGTCACGGCAAAACACGGGACACGTGTGATGTCATTATTTAATGGCATCCCAAACACGGTGCAATTTTGCTGTGATTGTCGAGCAAAAAAGTGCACTAAAATCACTGCAAAAATTGTAACACCAAACAGGTCTGGCTCTGTGCCAAAATTTGATATATGAGCTTCTTTGCCACGTTTTTGGAGCAGAGCGAGGCCCATTCAAATAAATGGTGCAGCTCCAAAAAAAAAAAAAAAAAAAATCACAAAAATACAAAAAAGCTAAAAAAAAAAAAAATGCAGTGCAGCAGGTGTCGCTGCATTACGCTTAGGTTCGAATGGAGCCTTATGACTGGTACATCGGATGAATGATCATCCGTTTTTTTTTTTTTTGCATGCTAGTCTCATATAGAAAAGGGGGTTTGGGACTTTATATGAAGCATGCGACTGAAATGAACAGCATGAAAAGAGAGTGACTGGTGGATATATAATGGTAGATACCCCAATCACATAGTGTTATGGCATGTAATTAGTAACATAACATGAACCAGTAGCATGATTATAAGGTTTATTAGACGTAACAATCATATAGTAATAAATATAACATAGGTAACATGAATAATACATGACATTAACAGCATGATAACAAGAAAGAGGGAAACCACCAGATACCAAATTCTATGCTCACATATTGTAACAGGTTCACAAATAACTTGGTAGAGGCCAATAAAAACAACATAATAATAAACATGTTGCGGAATATCGCTCTTGGATAAAATTGATGTTTTAGGCATCTATATAGCTCAACGCGTTTCATGGATATCTCCAATCTTCAGGAGCAGATGCAATAATCTATAAATGCAACATAAAATAAATTGATGAAACTGGCCAATTACAAGAAGGGAAATTGAGAAAAGAGGGGCTTAGGAGGCAAGTATAACAGGGGTCGATATGCATAAAAGCAATGATATAGAAAATATAACCCATAGACAACTTACAATTGAGCTGTGATTGTATGTGACAGTGCAATGGGCCAGCTGAGGCAGTATATCCAAAGGACAAGGGTGGAAAAGCAATATGGAATGGAGATACCTGAGGAGCGGCAACCCATAAGCCTAAAGTGTGAAAATGTTAGAATAAAGAAATTTGATTGCTAAGTTTGAAGGGTAGGTGATGTGAAATAAGAAGATCTACCCTTCAAACTTATCAATCAAATTTCTTTACCATCAACCATATAAGTTTCTTTATTAACCATGTAAGTTGTCTATGGGTTATATTTTATATATCATTGCTTTTATGCATATTGACCCCTGTTATACTTGCCTCCTAAGCCCCTCTTTTTTCAATTTCCCTTCTTGTAATTAGCCAGTTTCACCAATTTATTTTATGTTACATTTATAGATTATTGCATCTGCTCCTGAAGATTGGAGATATCCATGAAACGCGTTGAGCTATATAGATGCCTAAAATACCAATGTTATCCAAGAACGATATTCTGCAACATGTTTGTTATCCTGTTTTTATTGGCCTCTACCAAGTTATTGTGAAACTGTTACAATACGTGAGCATAGAATTTGCTATCTGGTGGTTTCCCTCTTTCTTGTTATCATGCTGTTAATGTCATGTACTATTCATGTTACCTAAGGTATATTTATTACTATATGATTGTTACGTCTAATAAAACCTTATTGTTGAGTCTAATAAACCTTATAATCATTCTACTGGTTCATGTTATGTTACTAATTACATGCCATAACAATATGTGATTGGGGTATCTACCATTATATATCCACCAGTCACTCGCTGTTCATGTTGTTCATTTCGGTCGCATGCGTCATACAAAGTCCCAAACCCCCTTTTCCATGCCAACCTAATAGGGATGGAGGCATTCTACGGCGGATGCCCTGGCCTCATATAAAGTCCCACACCCCCCCCCCTTTTTTTATATACTAGTCTCATATAGAATATGAAGAGTTTGCTAAAGTGACCCATTCTCGTACGACAGAATAAAAATTAGGAAGTGATGTAATGTGTTGTAGTGTATTTTTATTGTATTTTTGAACAACTGTACTGATCAAACGAAAATCATACGATCTGGTATCGTGCGAGAAAAATTTTCGTGCTTGTCCCATCAGATAATATCCCATCAGACTGTCGTGAACGCCTCTCGAAAGCTGTGTACGAACGATTGGATTATTGTACGATCGCTTTGTAATCGGTATTTTTCGTCTGATTTTCTGATCGTGTGTACTGGCCAATTAGGCTTCATGTACACTCTGTCTAAATTTACCGGGGTCACGAGAAAAAACAAAACAGTGGCAATACTTTATTTTGCCTTTTCCTGCTGCCCGGCGGTTAAAACTTTCCTATCCTGAACGTGATTCTTCCATGTTCAGGAGAGGCAGGTTGAGGGAAGTTAAACCTCATCTAACCACAGCAGTTACTAAACTCTGCTAAAAGCCTACGTGTACATTGACACATAAGCTTTTTTGGAGTTGAGTTTAGGAGCTTTGGCAAAAAACGCCAAAAGCTTCTAAACTCAAGTTTAGGAGCTGCTAGTGTACATGAAGTCTAATGTCATCCAGAGTGGGTAATGTATCCTTACACTAATCTGTCAAATGAATCTATGTGCCAAACAAATACAGATTTTTTTTTCTCCAGCACCTTTCTCATATTAGAAAACAAAGAAAAAAGTTGTGATTCAATTTGCTCCTTTTGTCTAAAATCTGACCCTGACTGATAGCTTGACATCAGGTCCTCCCATTCCTTTCCTTGAACATCCCCCATTTTCATCCCAATACAACCACCCTAATGTGGTAGTAAACCACTGCAATTAAAATAAAAACCTCCCCTGCAAAATAATAGCATAATGTGCTAGTATGTATTGCATACTAGCACATTATGAAATTCTTACCTTAAAACAAAGCCCTCCAGTGGCACGCTGTCACCCCTGAGAGGGCTTCGATCTTCCCCTGGTCTTCCTTCCGGGTTCACGGACTCCGGTGAGTGTGTGAGTGGCCGAAGCTGCGATGTCACTCCTGCACATGCGCGTGGGAACCCTCTTTTACGGCACGGTGCTCTGAAGGTCCGGCACAGTATGCACCTGTGATGTCACCGGCTGCATCCAGGGTGAATATCTCCTAAATGGTACAAGTTTAGGAGATATTAATTTTACCTTATTATGGGTTTACCTGCAGGTAAAAATCACGAAACCTTTACTAGCACTTTAAACAGAAAATATACCTATAGTAAAATGAAGGGGAAAAGGGGTAACAAGCCCTGGGACTTTTAATGGTGTTCAAAGTAAAGATAAAGACGAGATAAACATCAATAAAAGTAAATATTTTAGTATACAAAAAATAAAAAACATGAGGACAATTGACCATCCATAAAAAGTTTATAAGTTCCACTTTGCGGCATAACAACCCAAACCACTCAACATGTTTCGCTTATAAAGCTGCTTCAGGAGTTAGGCCCCATTCACACCTGAGCTTGGCGTTTTCAGGCAGAAAATCGCGCAATTTTACCGCTATTTTGCGGCGTATTCTGCGGCATTTTTACCTTGATTTGCAGCGTTTTTTACCGCGATTTGCCGCGATTTTGTGCAGGGCAAAAGGTCACCAATGTAAACATCAGAAAAACGCCCAAATCTGCCTGATTTGCACGACAAAAAAAGGGTCCAGAACTTGTTTGAGCTTCAGGCGTAGGGCTTCAGGCGTTTTGGAGTGGAGATGTGAACCATCTCCATAGAGAATAATTGATTTTTTTCCCCTCCAGCGTTTTGTAGCCTCAGGCTTCAAGCTACAAAACGCTCAGGTGTGAATTGAGCCTTACTGGTGAGTAGTAAATTATGCTAGGGATAACAAAGAATCAAGGATGAGTTCTCATGTTCATTGTTTGATTCAAATAGACAAACAAAAATTCAATAGGGATAGATACATTTGGCAAAATTGTCAATATGCACAAAATACATTGTAAATATATATAATAGACATCAAAGTACAACCAGCTACCAGTTGCTACCTATGTCAGCCTCTTTCCCCTCTGCAGGCAAACCTTCTCTGTACAGTTTCCCTTTCTACCAGTAGACCTTTTGTTTGTCAAACACTGTGATAGTGTTTGTTCTGTCTGCAGTGCTGCTTCAAAGGCGGTACAACAAGTCCCAGCCAGCAGTCCTGTGGCAAACAAGGACGGCTGCTGAGGCTCAACAGAGGTGGAGTCCACTGGGTCAGAGCAGGGAAAGACCTCCTCCTGCTGTTCTGCGATCAGGGCCTGCACCTTGGCCGCCTTTGCAGCACTGCAAGTGACCACCAATACTTGCAATGCATTATCATCCTCATCATCATCACATTTAACATTTACCAGTGCAGCATCATTGGAACATATGTCAGTTACCTTCACAAGCAAGGGGGTCTCCTCTACTGTCTCTGAAAAAGGAGGACCTTGCACTTCAACTCCACCCTCCCCCTCCCTCTGTCCATCCACAGGTTGCCCAGATATTACCCCCACATCTGTAAACAGTACATTGGTAGGTCCAGAGAGTTCCATGGGAGCATCCTGGGTGCTCTTAGCAGGGGCATAGTAAGAAACAAGGGTAACTAAATCAGCACCCAACACAGCAGTGAGGATCTCCTCCGAGATGCCCACCTCTCCCATCCCACTTCCGGCACCCCAATCGATGAAAACATTGGCATGGGGTACACAGGAACAGGTTCCCCCAACTCTGGTGAAGGTTAGAAACTTCTCTGGAATTATGTCTGTTTCTTCTATCACCTCTGGTCTTACCAAAGTGACTTCAGCTTCGGTGTCATGAAAGCCCGTTACAGTCCGGTGGCCTACGATGACTGGCTGCAAATTGGCACTGGTTCCTGGAGCTTTTCCACTGACGAACAGCACAGCAGAAGGGTTGCTGGCCAGATGGCCAGGTGATGACATCTTCTGCTCAGGGCACTGTGTCCTGAGATGTCCGGCTTTCCCATAGTTTTAGCATCTGCGGTTGTCAGTCAGGAATGCCTTGGCACCAGGAACTGCGGGTTCTGGCCGCTGAGGAACTTGGTTAGTAGGCAGAGGAGGGGTTGCCATGTGATTTCCCTCCTTTCCAGCCATTCAGAGGAGCCTTGTGATGGTCAGATACCCTAGAGTGGATATAGGTATTTGCCAGTTCTGCTGCTGCTTTAGCAGAGGTTGGCTTGTGGTTGAAGGGGGTGTGGTTAGAGTCTGAGATGAATGAGGGATGGAGAGAAAAAGGGGGAAAGGGAGGGAGAGGGATGGAGGGACAGCAGCCCCAGATCCTACACCACAATAGAAATTTGTGTAGTTCAGACTTTAACAATCAGAAGATAAAGATACTCCAAACACCTGGTGTTAGCGCTTCAATCATCCCGGCACCATGGTGTCAAGATGATTGAAGCGCATTATTTCTATTATTACATTGTAATATAAAATTTAATCATTCAACTCACCATAATGAAGAATCAGTGGGACCCCTAAGCGTGTCACCTGCCACATCGCCTGCCACCAGCAGAGTCCGTCCTTGCATCAGGTGTCCCCAGCAGAGTCCGTCCTTGCATCAGGTGTCCCCAGCAGGGTCCGTCCTTGCATCAGGTGTTCCCAGCAGGGTCCGTCCTTGCATCAGGTGTCCCCAGCAGGGTCCGTCCTTGCATCAGGTGCCCCCGGCAGAGTCCGTCCTTGCATCAGGTGCCCCCGGCAGAGTCCGTCCTTGCATCAGGTGCCCCCGGCAGAGTCCGTCCTTGCATCAGGTGCCCCCAGCAGAGTCCGCCCTTGCATCAGGTGCCCCCAGCAGAGTCAGTCCTTACACCAGTTCCCCCAGCCTCAGTCCTTACATCAGTGTCCCAGGCAGAGCCATAGTTACCCCCCTCCCCCTGTACATAGTTACCCCTCTTCCCTTAGTTACCCCCCTGTAAATAGTTACCCCCCCTGTGCATAGTTACCCCCCCTGTGCATAGTTACCCCCCCTGTGCATAGTAACACCCCCTGTATATAGTTAACCCCCCTTGTACATAGTTAACCCCCCCTGTACATAGTTATTACATATTTAACCCCCCCTGTACATAGTTACCCCCACTGTACATAGTAACTACCCTCCCCCTGTACATTAGTTACATCGCTCCTGGTCTGGGCTTTACACTGAGAGGGACAAGAGCAGAGCAATCTCCACAAGCGTCGCCGTGTGTTCAGTGGAGAGGAGAGGGGTCGATCCGTGTAGCTAACCCCAGCCTCAGAATTGTGAAGAGAGAAGCCGATTCATTGGCTGCACGGATCGAGCCCCCTCCCCTCTCCACTGAACACAAGGGGAACGATCTAGTGCCGGCGGCCATTTTGTTGGAGCCAGCTGCTGCAGAGCCAAATATTCCCGATTTCCCTGGACAAAAAAGGTAAAATCCCAAAACGTCCTCCAATCGGGACGAGTGTCCCAAAATCGGGATTGTCGCAGGAAAAATTGGGACTGTTGGCAACTATGCCTTTCTGGTCCAGTTTCCCCCCGGCGCTCTGGTCTGCCCATATATCAAACTCCTGTAGGGCATGTATCAAGCCTTCACGATTTTTGCCACCAACGTCAATTCCTCTTCCTGCACACTCAGCAGTCAGTTCATTTTTGCTCATCTTTTTATATGCTGATAACCCAGACATGTCGCAAGCAGAAAATATAGAACAGAAAGCAGAGATAGGAAGAAGGTGTAGGAAATAGCTGTTGCTGTATGTCTCTCTTTTAAAAAAAACAAAAAATATGCACCAGCTTGTCTCTAAGGACTGTTTCCACAAAGGTTACAATCCTTCAGTGCAGAGCTAATTCTTAACAATGCAGTTAATGCGAAACTATCCCGCTACACTGCCAGCCAATATGCGATGAACGTAGGTGTCAGATCCCTGCCCTCTACGCTAACTCGCGACAAAGGACCAGCCAACCTCACACCTCGCCATCACTTCTGTAACAATGCCAATCTCAGCTGCACCTAGCACAAAGATTTTCCAGCTTGTGGGGCCACAATCTAGGTGCCAGCAGCCTGACAGCAATTGTCACTGGACTAATTATGCAATTAACCCTTTAACTGCCACCATCCCCGTTTAGACCAAGCCGGGGGAGACTCATGATTTTAGCAATACTATTATAATAATTTTAGAATAAGTGTCAGGAAAGGTTCCACCCTCTGATGATACTATCTGACATCTGGCGCGCAGTACTAATGTCCACCAGCAGTTGTCTCCTGGCAGTTTGGAACTGTCAGGGGAGCTTTCCCCTGCTGGTGTTATGTGATCTTTGGGTCGCAGTACTGGTGTCCACCAGCGGGTGGTTCCTGGCAGTATGGAGCCAATATCATCTCCTGCAGTCAGGCATCACCTGAGCCTGATTACAGCAAATGGTATAAATACCCATCAAGCTCACACACACCTTGCCTTGGTGTCATCCTTGTGCCCTGACCTGAAAGCTCTGATCCTGATCCCTGTACCCTGACCCTGACCCTGTAATTGTACCTGTTCCTGTCTATCCTGTATCCCTGCCCTGCAGCCTGATCCCTTCCACCTTCTCCCTGTCTGTCTTACTCCTTGCCACCCATCTGCTGATCTCCCGTTTATGACCCCAGCCTGGCTAAAGATTACGATTCTGGTATTCCCTTTTGCTGTATATACTTGTCTGATTATTATTATTATTATTTGTGGGTCTTGTTTGGTATTGGTTTGTCATGCACTGTGTGATATTGGAGGTGGTTGTATTTATATATTGTTCACTTATCTTAATAAAATGCTTACTTTTTCACCTACATACATTTGGGTTACTCTGTTGCAGTCCACACAGCTCTGGTCACACCTCATACATGACAGTACACTAAGGCCATCCCTGACCAGAAGTGGCTGCACAGGGGAACCATTTTGGTTCAGTTTGTTTTGCTTAAACATGAATGCCGATGAGGTTGTTTACTTTGCTCTGCTGGCGTCAGAGAGTAGTGAATATTGCTGCCAGGCATTGAAAGAATGGACTAGTGACCAACTGCTAGGAATCATTTGTTTGGCTCACTCCCTGGTTGATCAGGGTTGTACACTGTTTAGGGAGGTGCAGCCTCTAATCCAAGTTTGTACAGAGCTGGCCCTGCCCTGTATTCCAAAGGGCCATGATGATTTCTCTCCCCCTTTTAGTATTAATCAGGTTGTATCTTTGGTGTGGCTTCTAGAAGATGATCCCATATACTTTTGTGAGCACAGCTTGTTCCCAACAGGTGATAACAGAGAATGTGTTGTGTCTGTTCAGTCCTTTGTTAGACAGGGAGAATTAAAACTGGAGTTTGTGCAACCAATACTCTCAGCATGGTCTGATATGATGCAATCAGCCCCAGCCAACCCACAACAAACCATAAACCCACAACAAACCACCTCTGCCATCAGACACCTGCCTACCCAAATGTCTTTTTCCCCATCACCCATGGCAACCTCAGTCGCAGCCCAGTACATGCTGCTTCCAACCAAATACCAATATCCAGTTTCGGCTCCCAGCACCTATCCTGCCTTTAACCCACCTGCCCCTTCTAAGGTGCATACAATCCCACAAGAACTTCCCCCAGCTACTGTTTCCTCTTCACTGCCATATTTCAACCCTCCTCTCCAGTCTGCTTCATCCCTTACCTACAGTCCTGCAGTTACCTACAGGACTTCAGTAGCTACACCAAAAAAGAGACGGAAGTTCTTGCCCACCCATTTTATCCTGCCAGTAACCCAACCTGCCTCCATACCAGCCAACCTGTCCCAGCTTGAAGTCCCGGGGCTTGTGTCCCAGCCTGAAGTCCTGGTGCTTGTGTCCCAGCCTGACGTCCCGGTGCCTGTGTCCCAGCCTGACGTCCCGGTGCCTGTGTCCCAGCCTGACGTCCCGGTGCCTGTGTCCCAGCCTGAAGTCCAGGTTGTCAGGCTAGGAGCATATAACAGGTAACAGTTCAGGTGTTCTGATTAAGCAAAGAGTTCAAAGAACAAGAGCACATACCATGAGCAGGTCTGAGCAGAGCAGGTCAGCTGGGACTTGTAGTTCACCACTGTAAATGAAGGTAGATGGTGCTGGACCTTGTAGTTCACCGCTGCAGATGAGGATAGGTGTTAACTGGTGCTTGTAGTTCACCGCTGCAGATGAGGATAGATGTTGTCTGGTGCTTGTAGTTCACCGCTGCAGATGAAGGTACTACAATAGAATCAGGCAAAGCGTAGTCTAGGCAAGCTGGGTCATACACAGGAAGATCAGAGTCCAAACGGTATCGAATCAGAAGCAAACAAACAGGGTCAAACGAGCCGGGTCATACACGAAATACACAGAGCAGATATCAGCTGGATCAAACACAAGGTAAACTTTAACACTGACTGAATGCTGATACAGGTGTTTTAAAGGTGAGCTGGCCAATCACTGTTGTTTCCCAGGCAAAGGCTGTGTCAGGTGAGTTGTGCTGGGTCCTAAAGGGATCCTAGTACTGACACTACCCCCCCCTTTCTCGAGGGGTTGCTCCTGCACCCCCAGGCTTACTTGGATGAGGAAGATAGAACTTCTTCTTAGGTCGGTCAGCATGAAGATCACGAGCTGGGACCCAAGATCGATCCTCTGGGCCGAAACCTTTCCAATAAATGAGATATTGTAAGGAATTGCGCACTCGTCTGGAATCAAGAATAAATGCCACTTCATATTCCTGACTGTCCAATACATCCACAGGTTCTGGTTCATTTACTTGGAGGCTGGAATGAACAGGTTTCAACAATGAAACATGAAAGACATTTGGAATGCGCATGGATGGGGGAGTTTTAATCTATAGGATACAGGATTATCAATCTCCAAAATTTCATAGGGCCCGATGAATTTTGGGCCAAGTTTTTTAGATGGAACAAATTCCTAGATGATAGCCGCACTTTGTCACCAACTTTATATCCTGGTGCCTTGAGTGTCTCTTGTCAGCCATTTTCTTAAAAGCCCGCACAGAGCGAAAAATAGCACGATTAACATCGGACCAGATTTTGGAGAAATTTTCAATTGTGGTGTTGGCATCTGGGACATCAGAGTGTGGAAGATCAAAGGAGCATGCACACAAGGATGCAACCCGTAAACACAGAAGAAAAGAGAGGTCCCTGTAGATGTGCTGGCACAATTGTTAAAGGCAAACTCTGCCCATGGCAGGACGTTGACCCACTCCACCTCATCACTGGCCATCAGACCGTATTTAATGAGAAACACTCTTTGTAATAGGAGACGGGCCTGGACCTCAGATGGTGGGAAGCTATCAAGAGGTAGGATTTGTGACTTTTCCCAGTTGATCTTAAGCCCAGAGAATGATCCAAATTGTTCTATCCTCCTTAATGCATTTTGGAGAGAGAGACCTGAGTCAGCCAAGTGCAACAAGGTGTCATCAGCATACATACTGATTTTTTCAGTCAAGCCACCTACACAGAGACCGTGGATCTCCAGGTTCTCCCATATAGAAATAGCAAGGGGTTCCGCTGGCAATGCATATAGCAATGGGGACAACGGACAGCCCTGCCTCATACCCCTCGCTAGGCGAAGCGCCAGGGAGGGCCATCCGTTGGCCACCACCTTGGCCTGTAAGTCCTGACACAACAACTGAATCTATTTAATAATCTTAGGCCCAAAGCTGTAGCATTCCAAGCATCTCCACAAATATCTCCACTCCACCGAATCAAATGCTTTAGCCGTATCTAAAGTCACTACGACCCGTGAACCAACCCCCTCATGTGGGGGCTTGCAGGTTAATGTACAGTCTTCTTAGATTAAATGATGTGTTACGCCCTGGCATGAAACCTGCCTGATCTGCATGCATCAGGGTTAAGATAACAAGAACCTTAGCTAAGATCTTGATATCGACCTGTAGCAGGGAAACAGGACGGTAAGAAGCGTGTTGTCCCGGGTCCTTTCCTGGCTTGGGTATGAAAGCTATAATCGCCTCTCTCATAGAAAGAGGTTATTCAAAGGATTTAAATGCATAGTTATTAAGAGCTAGCAGTTTAGGGGTAAGCAGCTCACCATACTGTAAATAAAATTCGACAGGTAGGCCATCTGAGCCCGGAGACTTGGATCTGGCGAAGCTAGCCAGTGCCTCTGTAATTGTGTCAGTCATGAGAGGGGCCTCTAACATTATTATTTGGTCATCTGTAAGTTGCGGTAAGGTGATTCCTTCTAGAAAGAGATTCATCAAATCTCCATCTTTTGTGGTTGTAAACGTGTATAATTCTGCAAAGAAGTCTCTAAATATGGCCGTTACCCTGGGAGGGTCAGTAATCTGTTCTCCCCCATCGCCATGAAGTGATATTACAACTGGCAGTTGGTCTTCACTATGTACTAAATATGCTAGCAATTTTCCCGCACGCTCGCCGTGCTCAAATAGTTTTTGCTGGGAGAAAAAGAGTTTCCGCCTAGCCTTCTCATACTGGTTCACCACTCTGGTTTGCAGCTTGAGCAAGTCAGCTAGGGCTGGTGTTGGGTCACGTGCATAGGACAGTTCAGCGGAGGATAACTCCACTATCGCCTTATCAGTTGCAGCAGCAGAGTCAGCCTTCAGTCTGAATTAATGTAGGTGATGAGAGTAGAGCGAACATGTACCTTGGATTCCCACACCACAGACGGGGAAGCAGACTGACCATTTTCCATAAAATATAGTTTCCAGATATTCACAAGCTCGTCATCCTTTGGCAACAGTGATAACCAGAATGGGTTTAGGCGCCAGGAGCGGGGTGGTTTATCAGTCGTGACGGTCATGGTAATTCAATAAGAGCTATGGTCAGAGAGAAGCCTGGGGCAAAGGGTGGCCTGCCCCAGATGAGGAGCAAGTATACGGGATACCATGATGAAATCTATGCGGGATAAAGTGTTGTGTGGATGAGAAACATGAATAGGCTAGGGCGAGCGGGTACCTATGTCGCCACGTGTCAATTAAATTAAAAGTAGACGTCAGTTTAGAGAGTCTGGTTTCATGTGCAGCCCCTGAAGGTGGTACCCCCAGTCTGGTTCTTTCCAGGCTGGGATCCATGGTATTATTAGTCTCCCATCCAAATGGCCTGTACCGAAGGATAACGAGCCATGAATGCAAACCCTTCTGTAAGAACAGCAGTACAAAATGGGGGAATGTAGCAAGCTAATAAAAGAAACAGCTCCCCATACAATTTAACAGACACAAAGACATAGCACCCCTGAGGGTCAGAGGAGACATCACTCAACTCAAAATGTATTTATTTTTTCTATGAGAACCGAGACTCCCCATTCATGGGATATGTGGGTTGAATGAAAGGCCCACCCAACCCATGGACGGCGGAGAGCCAGCTGCAGTCATCCCTCCACATGGGTCTCAACCAGCACCATCACATCAGCATGTTGTTTTCTGAGGAAGGAGAGGGCTGCCGACCTCTTAATTTTATCATCCAAGCCCCTCACATTGCAGGTAAGAAATTTTATAGACGCTGTGTCAGGAAATTCGTATAATCACACAGCAGATCTTTATACCACCGCCACCCCACCATTTGCATGTTAAAAGGGTCCCCGCAGCGGCCTCCAGGTGTCAGCAGCAGAAGGATCTGAGTTGCTAAGCATGAAACAAATAGCACGTATCTACATAGTATCTTAATCTGTACCTAATTATCTGTATTGCCATCTATTAGAAAAATAAAAAACCCCACCCTTCCCTACACCCACCCCAACTGGTGCAGGCATATTCCCAAACCATGGTAAAACAGTCAACTAGGAGAAAACCGATGAGCCAGGAGCAAAAAACAAAAGTGTAATAAGCAGATAGGACATACAAGTTTGCTGGTTGAAGTTCCTCAAGAAGAAATTAGCCATTCTCGATGTCCCATACTAGGCATGGGACTTACAGATGCTGATGAGTATAGTTCAGCAACCATTGTTGTCATCATAACCATATCTCCTAGTTGAAGAGGGAGCGAAAATTTGCTGCACTTCACATGTGATTTTTAGGACAACTGTGGCTCCAAAAAAGAAGCTGGATCTGTGGTACTTGAGGAGGAGACAAAGAGACCTGACAAAGGGGGCTCGAGGGGAGAGTGTCATGTCATGGGGACTGGACTCCTCTGAGCAAAGCTTGCGGGCTCTCTGCGGAGGTGTACTTATTAACAGTATCCTGTCAGCATAATGGAGCCTCTTCCAAGCAATGAGGAAATGCCGGGGGAAATGTTCAGCCAGGTTTCAGTAGATGTGTGTCTCGATATGAAGCCACACGCGGGGAGAGGAATCATCAGTCAGGGCATCATACCACAGCACAGTGCAATCACACCCATCAGATTGTCCAGCTTGAAGTCACAGTGTGGAAAGCGGGTAGGATGGAAATCTAGAGGTATATGTCAGCCATTTAATCCACTGCCCGTGCAGAAACATCGTGCCTCTCCAGCAAGGCTATAACTTCCTCAGGATCCTCAAAGAAGAGGACTCGGCTGTCATTCTCCACTCTAAGGCGTGTAGGAAACAATATGTTTGATTCTCAGGCGTCTTTTGGCTTCCCTGAAGGTTTGGCGGCTACCTCCTCTGAGAAATCAGGGAAAATGGCCACTTTACCATTCCCAATTGGAATACTGCCCTTCTCCCTGGCGAGGCGCAGGGCAGCATCCCAGTCCTTATAATTAAGAAGCTTTGCTATGAACATGCGGGGGGGGCTCTTTGGGGAGGGGGCCTAGCAGGCATACGGTGTGCTCTGCCAGGGTTGGGGAGAAGGTGTCACTGAGCAACTGCTCCAGAAACATTGTTGGGTCCTTACCTTCTGCCCCCTCAGGGAGACAGATGAAGCAGAGATTACATCTCCTGAGTCTATTTTCCATGTGATCCTGCTTTGTAAAAAGCTGGTTGATCTGCAGTTGCATGCGGTCAGCCGCTGTCTGCAGAGGCGGGATGATATCTTCCACAGCACCTAGGCGGTTCTCCGCCATCTTCACTCGGTCGCGGAGCTTCTGGAAGTCTTGCCGGATCAATGAAATATCTACCTATACCTCCTCGATTTGAGCGGTGAGGGAGGTTCTACAGAACGTAATCTCCTCGAGGAGCCTGTCTGTGTCCCCAGCCGAGTCTTTCTCCTCGTGTGCAGTGCTGCCATCTTCCTCAGGGCTGTCCTTATCTTGCCGGTGGTATTGCTCGAGCTTGGCCATGGCAGCTTTCTGGAGATTTCAATGGGGACATGTCCATGCAGGATGAGGGGTCCCTCACAGGTGTTCCAAGTATGATCGGGTTGCCACAGGATCACAGGATTAGCATAATTACAGGAGTAATAGATGGAGCTCTATGGAAGTGCCTCCTACTCCATGCTGTGTCAGGCCACGCCCCCTTCTCCTTTGCTTTTATATGTATTTTTACATCAGAGTTAAGCCACCCAGGACTTTTGTTTGCTCTTTTTTAAATGTATTTCCCAATGGTATGCACTGGCTAATGCCCTTATTTAATATGCTCCTAAAGCAAACCTGTCTCTCCTCTATGTTCTTTGTTCCTAACAACATTTTATCCCAATTAATATCTTCTAGCAAGGTTCGTAGTTTAGGGAAGTTGGCTCTTTTGAAATGCAGTGTGTTTGTATTCCCCTTAGGTTTCCTATTTGTGTGATTTATACTGAAGCTAATTGACCTGTGATCGCTGTTTCCTAAATTGCCCCATATTTCCACATCCGTGATTAGGTCTGTATTGTTGGTAATCAGTAGGTCTAGTAATCCTTTGTTTCTAGTTGGCGTGCTTACCATCTGACCCATGAAATTTTCCTGCAAGACATTTAGGAACTGGCGAACCTTAGACAAATGCGCGGTTCCCTATGCCCAGTCTGTCTGAATAATTAAAATCCCCCATTATGATGACACTTCCCATCCTTGTAATAGGAGGTCCGTCTCCCCCTCCTCCCCCAGGTTAGGGGGCCTATAGCATACTCCCAGTATTACTTTCCCCTTAGTTTCCTCCCTTTGGAGCTCTACCCATAAGGATTCCACCCCCTCCCTAGCTCCCTTAGTGATGTTTTCTCTCACATTCACTTGTACATTATTCTTGATATACAGGCATACCCCTCCCCCTTTTTTACCCTCTCTATCCCTGCGATAAAGGGAATACCCTTGAATGCTTGCCAGCCAATCATGAGAGCTGTTGAACCAAGTCTGTGAAATTCCCACAAAATCGAAATCCTCCTCATACAACAGTATATCTCTAGTTCTCGGGTTTATGTGCTTTAGTCAACCTACCACTAGTGCCCCCAATACCACCCTCTGGAATATGTTCCGCGCTGACTGACTCTACCTCTGGACCCACCTCCCCGTCGCCTATTTTAAAAGCCCCTCTAACTTTTCGGCCATCCTTATTCCCAGCAGATCTGCACCCTCCTCATTTAGGTGCAGTCAGTCCCTTCTATAAAACTGGTGACCGACTGAGAAGTCGGCCCAGTTCTCCAGGAACCCAAACAGCTCCTTTCTACACCAGCTCCTCAGCCAATTGTTTACTTCCCTAATCTCCCTCTGCCTTTCTGGTGTGGCTCGAGGTATCGGTAGTATTTCTGAGAATACTACCTTGGATGTCCTTTTCCTCAATTTAGCTCCTAAGTCCCTAAAATCGTTCTTTAGAACACTCCATCTTCCTTTGACTTTGTCATTGGTGCCAACGTTCACCATGACAGCCGGGTCTTTCCCAGCCCCTCCCAGTAATCTGTCCACCAGATCCATGATGTACCGAACCAGAGCGCCTGGGAGACAGCATACAGTTCAGCGCTTCAGTTCTTTGTCACAGATTGCCCTCTGTCCTTCTAAGAATTGAGTTCCCTACCACCAGAATTTGTCTTTCCTTTCCCTTCGCTTTCCCCCTACTCTCACGGGAGGAGTTCTTCCCCTGGCAGCTAGCGGAGTCCCTCAGCTCCAGCAGTGCTGTCCCTGACTGGTTTCACCAATGTCACTCAACGGGGCATATTTATTGGGATGTTCCAGCCCAGGATTGGCCTCCCTGGCACTTTCCCCTCTACTCTTCCTGACTGTCACCCATCTATTCTTTTCTAGTCCCTGCACCTCTTTGTCTCCACCAGCCTCTGTGCTGGCTCCCTGCCGGGTATGTTCCCAGCTCTCCTTTAGTATGGAGGGTCTTCTCAGTGCTGACAGTTGCTTCTCTAGATTCAGAACCTGGGCTTCCAGGGAAACAATGTGCTTACATTTTGCACAGCAGTATTCGCCCTCGATCAGGAACGATCGTCCTTGATCAAGGAATGCATACATGCCGCAAGATGTACACCGAGTCGCATCTCCACACCCACCGGGCATCGTACCTACTAATTTAATGAGAATTGGGGATTATACCCTGTCCAAATTAACAGCTAGCTTCCTGACAGTAATACTCAATACACAGGTACTCAACAAGACAATACACAGGTACTCAACAAGACAATACACAGGTACTCACAGCCCATGTGCACTTGCAGCGCTCGTGTACTCACTGCCCACGTGCGCTCACAATACACAGGTACACACAATACTCAGGTACTAACGATACACACAACACTCAGGTACTCACTATACCCAGGTACTCACAATACACAGGTACTCAGGTACTCACTGTACACTGGTACTCACTATACACACACACAATACTCATGTACTCACAATACTCAACAAAAACAGTTACTTCACAATACCCAGCGTCCACACTAGACAGTCAGATTTTTTTTTTTATGTTAACTGGTTATGACTGCTCTGCTCAATCGCCTATGCAATTCGACACTTGCAGGGCTTGTCAGTGCCTACGGTCTCCCCTGGTGAGCCTGCCTGTTACTGTTCCCACCGCTCCCCTGTCTGCCTGTCACTCTCCCCCTCTGGTCCGAGGCAGACTTACCACTTCTCCCTGTCAAACCTGTAACCTCACAGTCCAATCGGTCTCTCTCCTGGCCAAACCGCATCCTCTGTCCTCCGTCACCCCCGCCCACTGCCTCTCACAGTCCCCTCAGGTCACCTGCCACCTCCTCTCCCAGGCTCAAGGAGGGGTTTGATCCGGTCCGCAGCACACACTCACACACTTCCTTCCTTCCAGAGACCATGCTGCTCTGTGGATTTGCGCCAACAATCAAACGCAATACCACCACCTGTGGGTCCCAGCCCACTCCGACTATGTGTGCTCCACATAGATTCCTGCATTGCTAATTAACAAACATGGCTAGAGCCGGGCGGATGCAACATGTTCCAATCATCCTGGCGTCCAGACGTTTTGTGTTAAATGTTATATGTTGTACCTGTATGTTTTTGATTCTCTTTGGCTTGCCTCAACAGTCAAGTTGAACTATCTTATTGGTCCCCTACCTATTACCATGGCCATAAACTTATGACTTTAAGACGTTTATTGCAATAAAGTATTTATATCCTTTATTAAACAGCAGTCTGCACCTTTGTCACCTGGTTAGGCCTTCTTTTCTCTCTCCCCACCTGGGGAAATCTTTTTTCTATATGCTTTGGGGCTGAGTGACAGACCTAAACTGGTTTTGAAGTGCATGATCATAATGTGTTGCTATAAGCCTCTTTTAAATTACATTTTTGCTACAAAGCTATTGTATGTATTTCAAACAGTTCCAATCATTCCTCCAACCATTCTCCTGGGTCAATTACGAAAAGCCTTAGGTAGGTTTATCTGGGCTTAGAAACCCCGGCGAATTAAAAGAGAAGCATTAATTAGGACAAAAAATAAAGGGGGCCTTGCATTTCCAGACTTTACATCATTCTGATAGGAGCTGTACTTATGAGCAGAATATATGATTAGGATCATTGGTTCCATAATGCAGAGTCTAAACATTGGGTGACACAAGAGGAAGACATTTTGTCCCTGCAAAATTGAAATCACTTCTATGGGTCAAGCTTCAGTTTGGTCCCCTTAAGAAAGACTTGTACTCAGAGACTCTTGTGGATAACTAGGGAAAGGAAATAGAAGGAGAGCTGGAAAGTGTACATTACAACAAAAACAAATACTCTTGCGCACAGGTATGTTGGCTAGGTGATCCAAAAGTTCAGAATGGACAATAACCTCTAGGATAGGGATATCCTAGTAGTCGAATGAAAAAACAGAAAAAAGAGAGGGTGCACCAGCCTAGTGCATTATCCTTTAGTACATTTATTCAAAAAATATAATTAAAAACTACTCACAAAGGTAGAGAAAAAATCATGCTTATAACAGTCTTTGAGCTGGAAAGTGACCTGGGGTGTGCCGTGGTGACGAGGTCAGTATGCCTAAAAGGGGGCAAAAACAACGACAGTAGGATGAGTATGCAGAGGAGGTTTATTGAAACAAATACATTACAGGTTAATCAGTCAAGTGTTCGAATGCCTGAGACATCTCAACGAGTGGCTCCGGAATGTACCTGGCGTAGCATGATGACCTCCACCTGCCTAACCTTTTGATGATGTGGACAGGAACCCCCTGACAAGAGGCTGCAAAAGCGACCCCTATTCTGAAAGAATAACCTGAGTAAGACTTGGGATCCAACCCCAGATTCCCTCAGAGGGTGCGGCAATGTCTGATGAAAAGCGCTGAAGTGAGAGGGGCCCCGTGAAATGGCAAAAGTGGACTATCCCTGGATTCATCTAGCCAACTGGGCCATGAATATATATATATATATATATATATATATATATATAAAACCGAAACCGGGCACCAACCAGTTCCAATCTTGAAGTACCTAATATTGGTACCAGCTCCTGTTTGCTGCGTTTAACACGTATCCAGGTGTAATAGGTAGTGGTCGGGGTACCTGACTAACTGACTAATGGAAAGCGTACGGGACTTAGCTCCAGTATGAGTAAATTCACCCGGTCTAAGGAACCCATAAAAGGCTAAATATATAGCTGCCTTGAGCACAAGACTAGGCAGCTGCCCAAAAGGGGACCTAGACAACATGTCTGACATGCCCCGGAAAACGGGCCCTATGACTGACAGCCTGTTTGTAGGTCTAGGGGGGTTGCATTTCTGAATACCCTTAAGGATGGCTTTAATGGAATGTGCTGCAAACACTGAAGGCCTACCGGGATGTCGTAGGGAAATGAAATGCTGGATACCTGCCAAGTATCCCTTGGTAGTATTGTGGGACTGTTTCAGTCGGGAATGACAGTAAGCCACAAAAGCCAAAAGGTATTGACTGTTTAAGCAATCCAGCCTAGGGTACAGCGTTTGAAAAAACTGAAATGTTTTCCAGGTTGTGCTGTAAGTCTTCCTCGTGTTGACCTGTCGGTCAATCCTAAAGCGCCCGCCCAGTGTGCCTCTAATCCATCCTCAGGAGCGAGCAATGCGGGGACGGAGTGGCACAGCTATCCGAGTCTGGAACCTGCTGAAAAAATGACAGAAAATTAAGCCAAGATAGAGCGTCTGCTGCTATATTTTGTACACCACTGATAAACCCGCAGTGAATGTGAAAACTAAACTGAAGAGATAACTAACAAGCCTGCGTATGAAAGACATGATATGCAGAGAACCCGACCTACCCTTGTTAATGATCTTGGAAATCACTTGATTGTCCGTACAGAACACCATTGTGTTGCCTGTCCACAAGTGGACCCCACACCTGAGCTGCAGCCACTATGGGGTAGATCTTAAACAAGGCAGACGTATGTGTGAACCTGGGAATTGCCTGACACTTGTCCTGCCAGCCAATGTGTGCAAAAAATAGCCGCATAGCCTCTAGTGGCTGCAGCATCAGTAATGACCTGAAAAGAAGACAATGAAACGGCAGGAATGAACATGGAAATGCCGTTCCAGTGCTGGAGGAACTCATCCCACATGCGCAGGTCAGACAAAGCTGCTGCATCTAACTTGACCCTGAAATCGGAATCAGGGACTGAGGGTAACAACACCAGCAACCAGGAAATTAAAGACCTGCCCTGGGGAATGATCCTCATTGCAAAGTTTAACATGCCTAACAGTGACTGCAAGTCTTTCCTGGAAATGGCTTGCGAAACTGTAAAACCATGGATCTGATCCCTGATTCCCGCCAACTTATCTGCCGGCAGACTCGCCTGCATGGACCGAGAATCTAACACGACCCCCAAGAAAGTCAGAGTGGTAGCTGGGCCTTCCATTTTCTTACTTGCCAATAGCACGTCAAGTGCAGAAAACACGGCCACGAGCTTCTGCAGATCAATGGATGCACGGCTCGAATCAGGAGGAAATCATCCAAATAGTGGATAACTTCCTGACAGAGTTCCCTATGCATGAGAATCCAACTGAGTGCATCAGCAAAAAGTGAGCTTGATGGCGAAATAATACACCCCCTCCACTTAATGTCATGCCACTGCCAAAGAGGAGATAAAATAGGGAGAAGCTTGAAAGCATCTGAAATGTCTGCTTTAGACAACCAAGCATTTCTACCTATGCTGATGATACGTTGGATTGCCTGGTCCACAGATGCATATTTGAGCAAAAGCTCCTCTAACGGGATTAAGGAATTCAAACTAGGCACATGCAAACAATGAGCGGCTGACAAATCGTAAATCAAATGAAGTTTTTTCGATAATTTCCAATTATGAAAAGGTGGTGTGGAAAAAGGCCATATGACAATGCTTTTGTCCAGCTCGGACTGGAGCAGCAAATCCACAGCCTCCAGGTCTGCTACTGATGACAACAGATTTTTACACTCAAAAGTGCCCTGAGGTAATGTAATGAAACCTGTGTGAAAACCCTGAGTGAACCCTTCCACCAAAAATTGACACAACGTGGGGGAAGGATGGGAAGCCAGACATGCTGTAAGAAAGGAAGATTGATGCTGTTTAGTCATGAGGGTTTTACCTGCTTCAGCGAACAGGCAGATTTGAGGTGCGCCCTATAGCAGCTGGCACAGACATGCAGGAGGCGGCACTGGCTGTAACTGCATGAGCCTTGATTAAAACTATTACAAATCTGTGATTTGCCTAGAAACTGAATCGGGCGGCCAAGTTTGTCGAAAGAAGTTGCATGAGGGGGGGTTGGTAACAAACTTGAGGGCGCCCTGGAGGTACCTGGAACAGCAGGGGGTCCCATGAGAGGGCACCAGTGGGTAGTATGTGTGGAAGACAGACAAGTGGCACACACACAGGAGACCTTAACCCAGCAAAATGGCGACAAAAAAAGCTCAGTATCCACGTTGCTCCAGTCAGTCATCACCTGGTGCTGGGCAAAAATAGCTGCAGCCTTAGCAGAGAAAGAACGATGATAATCATAGAAGGCTGATCCCCCGTATTTTTGCCCCAACTCCACTACAGCATAAAGTTAAAGATCAAGCTCCTCCCTCCTCTGAGGACTAACCGAGCAAATAACATCCCGAAAAGTGAGAGTTTGCGATTAAGCCTATGGTCCTTGGTCCTGACTGCCACTGAGATCTCATCACAGGCATATGACTTATTGTCAGCAGTGTCATGAGCCGCTATCAACAGGGAAGCTAAATTGACATCTTTACCACCCAAAATGTCCTTTTTGATATTAGCCGGGATAAAATGAGCCGGAGTAACTGACAGCGAGCTGGTGGTTTTACCTGCGGCTAACGGACATATCAAGGGCAACACTGAGACTGCTGACGTGCTGGGGATGACAGGTGCCACCGGGGGCCGGGCATAGAGGGCTTTCTAAGACCACAACCCTGGCCCGTAACTCCTGAAAGGACGTTGCCAACAAACTTAGCGTCGGGTGGATTTGCGGAAGGGATGACCCAACTGAACGAAAGGTGACTTGCTCAGGAATGGAGCCTGATGCACTAGGGAACAAGAGTCTAAAAAGTTCCGCTTTGTGTGCTGATGCTGGGTAAGAGATACCCCTGTGCTGTAGTTCAGCCTTTAATCTTGGAATGGTCCAGAACCTCAGGGAGGGCGTACTGCCGTGTTCGGAACCCCTAGCCGGAGAAGGAGGGATGGAAGCAAAATCCTCACTGTCTGCCACCTGAGACATGGACTAATTGACATTTTTTTTTTTTTACCATATGGTGCAAGTGGTTTAGCTAGTGACATTTATATAACCAACGGACTGAAAACGTGTCAGTAAGTGAAATGGAAAGAAGCCGAGTCGCCTGAGACATAGCAGGTACCGTAATTAAAAATGTACACTCAGGCCCCGAAAACCTGAAAACATGTCAGGTAGGATATCAGAGTAGTGAAATGTCAAATCTATGACGTAAAAATAAATTATCTCAACCCGTTCATACCTATAAACGTGATAGGTAACAAGGTGACGGTGAAAACGCAGTGAAACCTAAATTAGCCATGTATTGATGAAATGTAGCTAAGGTAAACAATATAATACTTACCTGAAACACGCTGGCACTTGAAGAAAAAAATGAAACCCCTGGGTCCTGATATGTGTATAACCTTGCAGATATGTAGAAATGAAACTATGGAACAAAAGGAACATGAACATACCAAAACTAGCCTTCGGACCAATGCTAGAATATGTACAACACAGGTTTAAAGTGGTTGTAAACCCTGGTAAAAAAAAAAAAAAAACCCTGCAAGACAAAGGCATAATGAGCTACTAGCTCATTATGAATTACTTACCTTAGATCGAAGCCGCCGCAGCCGTCCTCGTCTCCCCCTCCGGCCGGCGACATCTCTCCTGGGGGTTACTTCCAGATATCGTGGCTCCGGCGCTGTGATTGGCCGGAACCGCGATGACATCACTCCCGTGCATGTACGTGGGAGCCGCTGTTAACGGCACACAGACTGAAGCAATGGCACATATGTGCCATTGCTTCAGTTTGCCCCAGTGCGCATGTGCTGATGACATCGGCACATGCAGGGGACAGGGGCAGTGTTGCCAAGCATCAGTATTTTTACTGGCAGCCAGTAAAAAACAGGCAATTTTCTCCTGCCAGTAAAAGTAAAAGGTTGCAAGTAAAAAATATGTCTGTGACGCTCAGCTTGGTCCGGAGCCGGCTGGGACCATCTGAGTGCTTGCTACAGTGAGATCGGGCAGCTCTGGCGGAGGTAGTGCCTGGGCATGTCGTGTGATGTCATGGTGCAATGGAGCCAAGCAGAGCGGCCAGAGCCCCGTGTGCGGGTCTGCGGTATGGGACCGTCAGTGCTGTTTAGACTGGGGGTGGACTGGAGGGACCACTTGGCTTGGAGAGAGATTGTCACTGTGACTCAGGAGGGAACGTGTTGTGTCAGTGAGGTGTCATCATCTGTGCTGCTGCACACTTCTGTCAGTGTCACTGTGAGAGTCAATTTTATGTGTGTGTGCCGCCCATTCTAATTTCTTGCCCTCCTAAAGCCGGTCCCTGAGTTACTTACTTACTATATCAAAAATAAAATAAGAAATATGTTTTTTGCCTTATTATCTACCTTAAAACATATTGCTAATTGCATATTGTATTTGTTTGTAGCCTAAATACTCTAATTTGCACTTAAAACTGTAATTTTGTAACTTTTGGAAATGGCAGTAAAAACGTGGCTGTGCCAGTAAATTTTGGGTGTTGTCAGTAAATTTCAATCTGGTAGGTTGGCAACACTGGACAGGGGATATCTCCTAAGCCGTGTAAGTTTAGGAGATAGCCAGGGTAGCTACAGGTAAGCCTTATTATAGGCTTACCCGTAGCATAAAGTTGTTGTAAAGGGTTTACAACCACTTTAAGAAATGAACCGCAACATGACTGAGATAAAACCGGACTCATGTAGTAGTGGACACCGTGAGAGACCTCCCTGTGGAGGTGGTCCGGACACCGCGCACTGAGTGACCCTTACCCATCTGACCATAGGGTGCCTAGGAGCCAGTGATGTGGTAGAAGCACGCTGGCTGATAGTAGACACAAAGGGTGGTGAGAGGCGCAGTAACCAAGAAAAAGGCCCAAGCAGCTGAACAGCTATTGACCACAACCATGCCAAACCCACCAACCCCAAGTGGCCCTGGACCCCTATGAGCCCCCCAAAATGGCTCACAAGGCACCCACTCCTACAACCCATGATCACTCCTGCTGTGCCCTGCCCCGCGTCCCAACTCCCCAGCCTGCCCAGGTGCTATAAATGTGAGAAAAAACATTTCCAAGTGAAACGATGGTATGTGGAACCTAGCAGCTGGAACGTGGATAACACCTGAGCGACATCGTACCAACGTTTGAAAAGAAAGTGCGGGCACTTACTGTGTTAACTGACAATTGACCAATTAGAATTGGCTGATCACACATACACACTCCAACCAGCTCCTAGGGGTAAGAACATATGCGAGAAATGCGATATATCACTGAGACGGCAAAACACGTATACCCAAACCAGGAAAGGTATGCGAGATTGAGGAAGAGTGACTCTCCGTGACAAGTGCCGACGAGGTTATACTGATTAAAATGAGCTGATGATTTGCAACTGCCTCATGGTTATTGCTGTATCGCACAAAGCAGAAATTGGGAACAAAACACTCAACAAACAATAAGATGGTAGAACAACCCCCTATATGGAGAAGAACAACCCCCAAAAAATGTTTGGTAAAGCTATTAGAGTCAGCCAGACGTACCACTGGAGGCTAGATTCCTACTTTAATAAATGTCATGGTGGAATATGTACATCCCTGTTCATAGCATGTAAAGTGTCCAGTGGTGTCTGTTGTGCCCATCATTCCCTGAGTAGAGGGAGTATGTGCTGAAGATATGTCAGAAGTTACAACGCCTGCACATATGTAGAAAACCTGGATCTGAACTTTCTGCCGGTTGTAATTAAAAAGGGATCCAGACAAATGACAGTAGCTATGGTCACAGAAACCTAGGATCCTGCTCTGATGTATAACATTGTTATAGCCTAAGGGAAATAAATCACTGGCCTTTGACATAAAAAATAAATAACATTGCTGACCCCTGATTGTAGCCTGGGCTACAGATTTGAACAACCCCCAAGAAATGTTGTACAGCACTAGAGGGACCCATGCTGGCCAGCATAAACTGAGTGATTCCTCTGGCAGGCATAATGACAAAACTTGAAGAAAAAGGACAAACTAATTCATTTACCTGGTAAAATACTATAATATTTATACTGAATTTATCGTTTACTATTTATCTGTCACAGAGGCTATGCTGTAAAGGGCAAATCTATACCTATCTATCAAAAGTGAATGGCAGAGCAACATTAAGGGGTGAATGTTAAGTGAATCCCCTTTATAACCTCTGTAAATGTGATAGAAATAACAAGGTCAGGGATTACAGAGCGTCACCGATAACTGAGCCTGCCTCCGAAAGCAGGGAGAGTAGAAAGCCCCCAGCAGCCGCATGTCTCCTGGATGGGAAACCCAGAAATGATGTCAGCAGAAGCACCGGAAATGACGCAATAGAGCATCCAACACGAACAGGAAATGCTTCTGAAAACGCCAGACACGCCCCTAACAACGAAAGCCACGCCCAACGTCACATCCGGGAAGGTAAGCCGACAGAAAGGAGGACCAGGGACATATCTTTTAAAGGCGAGGTTCCTCCCACAAATACAGGCGGGCCTGCGCCCCACCTTCCCACGTGTCGCTTTTTGTCTTTTCTACGTTAAAGATATGGGACTCAATGCTAAAGAAAAAAATTCTCTCTTCACAAATAGGACCTATGACTCCAGTATTCTCTAACCCAGAGTTTCTGCCAGCCGCTGATGCAACGGCTTTTATTAAGTAAAATAGCAGTGAAGATACAAGAGTTGCTCAGACTCTGGTGGATGGTAAACTTCCCCCATTGATAGACCTGGGGCCTGAGCATAGATCTAAATGGATGCAATATCAACAACTATATAGTTACATAGTAGGTGAGGCTGAAAAAAGACACAAGTCCATCAAGTCCAACCTATACATATATTAGACTTTTGTTACAAACCTCTCCAATAAATAGACCTCTAACAAATTTTGAGCAACTATTAGTACAAGAGTAGAAACCAACACATAGCCTATCAACAATATATAAACTCTTGCTCCCTGCTGTTCCTCTTACTGAAATGTCATATATGAAAAAATGGGAATCTGAGATAGAGACTGCTTTCACGGTCAAATTTGGAAAAAGCATTCCTCTTGACACATAAATTGTCACCATCTGCAAAACATCAAGAAGGAAACGATTACATTTTGATAAGATGGTATTGATGCCCAGTAGACCTACACAATATAAGTGGAAGTAATCAGGAAATTTGTTGGAGATGTCACAAAGAAAGGGATATAATGGCCCATATATGGTACTAATGCCCATTGGTGTTGGATTTCTGGGTAAAGATATTCCATATCTACCAAAGGATTACAAAATCTAGTATACAACCAAATATCTGTTCTGCAGTGTTATCTATTATGCCAGGGTCAATGAAATCCATTAAGAGGGACATTTTACGCTGTATGCTTATAGTGGCACAGACAGTAATAGCCTGAAAATGGCGAAAGAGGATATGCCCCTCAATAGCAGAGTGAGTATGTGAAATGAGCAAGATGCAATCCCTGGAGGAATTGATTTTAATGGAAGAGAAAACAAATTCTAGGAATGTGGCAACAATGAGAAGAATTTTGAACCTCTACAATATTTACACAGTACTCTACCTATGAAAAATGATAGACCCGAATCCCCCCCCCCCCTTTTTCTCTTTTGAGCGTGTGTGATGGATGTGTGTGTGTTTTGTTGTTTAAGAGTATTGTTAAAGTAGTGATAATTCCTCTTGTAGGTTAGATAACAGTAAAGAGAGAACAGTGTAAGAAGCACCTTAATACAATAGAACTATTTGATACAATCGGGGTAAAGGATATAACCCTTTATTAAAAGATATAGAATTGGAATCAATAAGTATAGAAATAGGTTTTTGGACACGGGATATAAGGAAAATTACAGGTATAATAAAGACAGATAAAAAAGAAAGTAGAAATGGACATTAATTTGAATTGCTTCATTGATCACTTTTAGTTGCATATTTTATTTAACTTTTATTTTTTAGCTTTGTAACATAAACAATGATTGTTGACCAGTAAGGATGTGATTTATGGAGTATTATGTGGGAAGATAGAAATAAACTGTGTTTTAACTACTTCTGGACATTTACTGCAGCAGGGCGGTCCGGCTGTGTGAAACAACGTATCTGTATGTTGTTTTCACTTCCTAGTCTGTGGCGCGCACGCACGGACGACTTGTTCCTGCTGTGGCCGCCGGCCACCCACAATTGTTCGGGGGAATGACAGAACAAGGCAGATCATCATTCTGTCACAGAGAGATCTGTGATTCCTACTAATCAGGAACATCAATCTCTCTCTTTATCTAGTGTCAGCATCCCCCACACAGTTAGAAAGCACAGATAGGGAACACATTTAACCCCTACCCTGCCAGTGACATTTATACAGTGTCAGTGCCTTTTATTTTTAGCAATGATAACTGCAGTGGTGTCACTGGTCCCCAAAAAGTGTGAGTATCTAATTTGTCCGCCGCAATGTCGCAGTCCCGCTAAAAATCGCTGATTGACGCCATTACTAATGAAAAAAAAGTCCCTAAATCTCTCCCATAGGTAGTAGATGCTATAAGTTTTGCACAAACCAATCAATATACGCTAATTGGGATTTTTTTTTTTTACCAAAAATATGTAGCAAAATTGGTCATATACATATTTTTATTGGATATGTAGCAGAAAGTAAATTTTTTTTTTTTTTTTTTTTTCAAATAAAAACCACAGAGGTGATCAAATACCAGCAAAAGAAAGCTCTATTTGTGGGGAAAAAAGGACATCAAATTTGTTTGGGTACAATGTCGCACGACCGTGCAATTGTCAGTTAAAGTAACGCAGTGCTGTATCGCAATAATAGGTCTGGTCATTAAGGGGGTAAATCCTTTCCGGAGCTGAAGTGGTTAATATAGGTTGCAGATGCCACACACACATTGGCAGATCTCATTGCACCGATAATATGAGAGTTCTGCCCATTACATATGTGGAGATCTCTGTAACTGTGTGTGGTTTTTAATATGTATTAGAATATGAATGAGAATGTATAGCAGCAACTTAAATAAATTGGCATACGAAGGGGTAACTGGGATATTTAAGTTCTATTGTGGTTGGCGTCAAGGAAGGAAGTGACGTCAAGCCGCACGAGACACCTGGAAGTGGTGAGAAGCCCGTATTGATCTGGTACACGTCCCACCTGCATGGTACAGCGGAATAGGGATTACAATGTGTAATGCTGGGTTGTCAGGAAGCTATTGTGACAGGTCGAGCGCACAGACATGCGCATAGGATTGCCTGTGGAATGGTATCCAGGCTTGCACATATGTGCAGGAATGCACGCACGAGCAGGGCCATGTCCACGGTGTCCATTGGCACCAAATGGCCTATATAAAAGATGCTCAGGTACAACCTCAGTGATGACTCTTCATCTGTTCCCTTGTGCCCTGCTTGTATCTTGTATGCTATCTGTTGCTGACCTGGCTTGTTATTGACCTGACTTTGAATCCTGTTTATGCTTCTGCTCATTGGTTCCTGACCTCGGCTTACTCCAGACCACGTTCCTGTCTGATGCTTCGGTACCCCATTGCCTGCTTGTTGCTGACCCTGGCTACCCTTCTGACTATGCTTCTGTCTCCAGGTTGGCTCCCAGTTATTCCCGAGTGCCTGCTCTGGCTGTCCTTCATCCCAGCCCCAGTTGTCATGGTGTGTTCCTGCCTCAAACCTGCTGGGAGCTCCGGCAAGCCCCACATCCAGAACCTGCAATCCTGGTAGAGTGCCCCTTTAACCTCAGCTAGTCTACCCTGCATTGCCTCTGTTCCTGACCTGATGCCCTGCCTAACAAACAAAATATAAGTGAAATTGAAAACAATTCATTAATAATAAAAGTGAAAGTCCATATAAAGTGACTGATGTGCTCCAATCCAAAAGTGCAAAGCGCTCCAAAGATTTCAAGGTGTACCACAACACCGCCTCCTGTGTCCCCACTCACCAGATCGAATGGACCCCCAGCCTTTCAGTCTAGGGGTCACTTCAAGCTTAATAGTGATAGCCAGGAATGGCTTTGGCATCAGATAAAACTTCCATGTTAAGGATACTTGGCCAGAATAACAGGTACCCAGAATGAAAAGGAATGGACTAATAGTGAAGTACCGCTATGAAAAGGATTTATTGTGCATAGAAATGAATACTTACAAGAAGCAAAATAAAATCAGGCATAAAACATGGTGCTGTAAGTACAAAAAACACTGTTCATTGCGTGCGTTCCACGATACCGGAAGTGACGTCAAGAGGAACCGGAAATTACATCTATGCGTTTCACCCTCCCACAGGGCGTCATCAAGGACCTCATTTCCAGTTAGCTGAGCAGTCTTTAAAAACAGAGGGAGAAACACCTTCCCTTGAAAGGACCAAACAAATTAGCATTGCGGCCATTTTGCTGGTAGGGCAAATATGTCGCCTCTGAAGACAGAGCAAAAACCACAGAGGGGACTAAACCGCCATATTACTGGTTGGATAAAATTTGTTATTCCTATAATACTTCAAAAACTGTCCCAGAGGTAGAGTGCCGTGTGTGGAGGGCCAGCCGGGGGCAGTTACTTTTTATCTACATGCCTGTGAGACGTTAATTTGGGGTCCTTGCCATATCCTTCGAGCCATGTTGCAAGCAGTCTAAGTACGCCAGCTGGATTTCTCATATCAGGACGGAATACAGGCTGTTTTTGCTTGCCTTGCGGTAAGCGCAATATTTGTATGGTGGCGGATCACTGAGTGTGGTGTCTCTATCATCTTCACCTCTGAGTTTGTTTGTGTTCACTCAAGGGTTTCTCTTTTGCTGTATTTTAATGTACTTATGTAAGTTTTCTACCTTCTTTCATTTAAATCATTTTGCCAGTATTACACTATGGCCAGTCTCTTTTTATTTATATGCCTGTGAGATGGAAGTCTGGAGTCCTTACTATATCCTTCTAGCCATGCTGCATGCAGTCTAAGCACACCATCTGGATTTACCATACCAGGACGAGATACAGGCTGTTTTTTGCTTGCCTTGTGGTAAGCGCAATATTTGTGTGGTGGCAGATCACTGTATGCGGTGTCTCTTTCATCCTTACCACTGAGTTTGGTTGTGTTTACTCAAGGGTCTCTTTCGGACTGATTTTGGATAATCACTTCACATAATGATTTCTATCCATTACATATGGACACTAATTTTTGATTCATAGATATATGTATGGACTTATGCATTTTTTCATTTTTTATTTTTCAATGTTTTGCACACACATATGTATTTTCTAACGGAAGTTTTCAAGATTACTTCACGTGTTTTATCAATATTTAGCGCGGTTATTTCTCTTTTCTGTTTGATATTTTGGTGCACATCTCACTGTTTAACTGCTGCTTTTGGGGGGTTCAATATTTAGTGGTAGCGCAGTATATATCTTTTTGTTTTTATGTCACTATAGTGGAATAGTCTAAAGTGGTTAGACAAGCTGTGGTGCTTGAATCCCTTCTTTATCCTATTTACGTGTTCATGGAGTCTGACTCCCAACGCTCTGGTGGTCCTGCTCTTGTACTGAAGTCCACATGGACAGGACAAAAGATACGTGACGTGTGTAGTACTGCACGTGATAAACTTTTTGATTTTAAAGGACTCACCAGAGGAGTGAGCTGTAAAATCTGTGGTCTTCCTCACCCTGTATTTGGACATTTTACACATTACACATCTCCCACAACTAAAAAAACCCACTTGGTCCAAAAAGGTACAAGTTTGTTTGGGTGGGGGTCAATGACATTCGGTGCAAGTTTTAAATGTAGAGTAGGGGGTTTGGTGTAAATGAACTGTGGTCTACTTGGTAAAGTTTACAGTATACTCAGTATACAGTTTACAGGATACTCAGTATCCTTTAGTAGCAGATGCCAATATTTACAAATAATTTTTTTTACTTGTCTATGTTGGTGAGTAAAGCCTGTCATGAAAGCGACTCCAAAGTCCTTTTCACTGGCCTTCTTTTTAAACAGATCATCTCTACTCATATTTCTTACCATTAACATAGTTTTATTCAACTTTTTGGGGGTATAACCTTTTTCTACAAGTGACTATTGGGATTTCTATGGTTAAACACCGAATTGTTCCTCAAATCACCAACTGTACACTAAAACTTATTTTAAGGAAGTGGACAGAAATGGTTACATCCCATTGGGGAGCTATCATCACCCCAGATGGCTTAGCACAAACCTTAAAAGCCAATTTATGAGAGTTAAGCGCAATTGTGTTAGAATAGAGGATTTTGACACACAGGCTAAAGTTCTATTTGAAAGATCTGTAAAAAAAGGTTATAGCCCCAAAAAGTTGAATAAAACTATGTTAATGGTAAAAAATATGAGTAGAGATGATCTGTTTAAAAAGAAGAAGGCCAGTGAGAAGGACTTTGGAGTCGTTTTCATGACAGGCTTTACTCACCAACATAAACATGTAGAAAAAAATTATTTGTAAATATTGGCATCTGGTACTAAAGGGTACTGATTTAGTGAAAACTTTACCAAGTAGACCACAGTTCATTTACACCAAACCCCTTACTCTACATTTAAAACTTGCACCGAATGTCATTGATCCCCCCAAAAAAACATGTACCTTTTTGGACCATGTGGGTTTTTTTAGTTGTGGCAGATATATAATGTGTAAAACTTTTAAACACAGGGTGAGGAAGACCACAGATTTTACAGCTCACTCCTCTGGTGAGTCCTTTAAAATCAAAAAGTTTATCACGTGCGGTACTACACACGTCATGTATCTTTTGTCCTGTCCATGTGGACTTCAGTACATGGGCAGGACCACCAGAGCGTTGGGAGTCAGACTCTGTGAACACGTAAATAGGATATGGAAGGGATTCAAGCACCACAGCTTGGGATTCAAGCACCACAGCTTGTCTACACTTTAGACTATTCCACGGAAGTGATCCGAGTGGTTTGACTTTCTGTGGCATAGATAAAATTGAAGGTCATTGGAGAAGAGGCAATCTTAAGAGAGCCATTTCTTGCAATTAAACTCAGTGGATTCATTGACTTAGAATGATAAATCCTTTGGGGTTGAACATTGAATTGGATCTAAATTGTTTTTTGTCTAATTGGTAGTTATTTTGTTCCCATTTTTATCATCATTTATTTTTATTTATTTTTTTTTAGTTTATTATATTTTCCATCTTCATTCTATTTTATTGTTATTTTCATTTATTTCATTTTCATTGATATTTTATTTCTATTTATTTTTATTTTTATTATTTATATTTATAGTTGTATTTATTTTCATTATTATTTTTATTTTTATTATAACTCTTGAAATAAATTGAGTTAATGTTTTTAATGTTTTTTTAATGTTACAAGTGCTATTGTTATATTGCGATAAAACCTGAACTGACGTCAAGTTTTTAAAGTATCATAAGAATAACAAATTTTATCAAACCAGTAATATGGTGGTTTAGTCCCCTCTGTGGTTTTTGCTCTGTCCACAGAGGCGAGATATTTGCCCTACCAACAAAATGGCCGCAATGCTAATTTGATTGGTCCTTTTAAGGGGAGGTGTTTCTCCCTCAGTATTTAAAGACGGCTCAGCTAACTGGAAATGAGGTCCTTGATGACGCCCTGTGGGAGGGTGAAATGCGTAGACGTAATTTCCGGTTCCTATTGACGTCACTTCCGGTATCGGTATTGTACTTGTTCAAGTGAATAGCACCTTGTGTACAGCAGCTGCACTTGTCATTTTATTTTCCACTTTATGTTATTTTGTACACCATCAGCGCAAGTATATATATTTAGAATATATTTACATACTGATGTCCTGCCTGACCCACGAGTCTACATCTCCAGCCACAAGTTCTGCAAGCAACACCTGCTGGCACTCGTGTTCCTTCTGTACCTCGGCACCATCTGTTCCACCTTCAGTGGGGCCTGGGTTGGAGATACAAGAGAGGTCGACATCGTCAATTCAGGCTGCTACCAGGCATGTGACACGGTGCAATGATGTTCGCACTATACAATGTAAACGGTTAAGCCTGTAGTGTTATTGTGGTGTATTTTTAACAAAATAATAAGGTTTTACACAATCAGAGCTGTTCTTTTTTCCTGGTTGTTTGATGAATTTGAGAGTGAATATCTGGTCTGACTCCTGGATGAGTGACCCCCAGAGGGGATAAAGCGCATTGTGACCCACTCTAATTGAGGGGTCATGGGGCTCTGGTGACTTCTCCATATTGTTGGTGGTGGTGACAAGTGGGTGGAGTGACACACTGAAGACACTGGATGGCACTTTAAAAGCACTGTCCCTTTTCAATTAAATAAGAATACACTATAAAAGCACGGCACTTTATTGATGAAAAAAGAATACCTTATATTGTCAAAAGTGTTGGGACACCTGCCTTTACACTTACATGAACTTTAATGGCATGTTGGAATAGGAAGGGGCCATCCCCAAACTGTTCCCACAAAGTTGGGAGCATGAAATTGTCCAAAAGGTCTTGGTATGCCGACGCCCTAAGAGTTCCCTTCACCGGAACTAATGATTTGGACCACTGCACAAAGCAAGGTCCATAAAGACATGGATGAGCGAGTTTGGGGTGGAGGAACATTACTGGCCTGCACAGAGTCTGACCTCAACCCAATAGAATACCTTTGAGAGACTGTGAGCCATGCCTTCTCATCCAACATCAGTGCCTGACCTCACAAATGCGCTTCTGGAAGAATGGTCAAACATTCCCATAGACACACTCGTATACCTTGTGAACAGCCTTCCATGAAGTTGTTATAGCTGCTAGGGTGGGCCAACTTAATATTGAACTCTACGGACTAAGACTGGTGCCATTAAAGTTCATGTGCGTGTAAAGACAGGCATCCAAATACTTTTGAAAATATAGTGTATATTGCAAGCATTCTGAAAACTGCATGGACACTATATGGATATATGGACTATTGTATATTACCCACTTTCTAGACCAAGCCTATTTCTAGTTAAAATCAGTATTTTTTGCTAGAAAACTACTTAGAACCCCCAAGCATTATATATATATATATATATATATATATATATATATATATATATATATATTTTAGCAAAGACCCTAGAGCAGTGATGGCGAACCTTGGCACCCCGGATGTTTTGGAACTACATTTCCCATGATGCTCGTGCACTCTGCAGTGTACTTGAGCATCATGGGAAATGTAGTTCCAAAACATCTGGGGTGCCAAGGTTCGCCATCACTGCCCTAGAGAATAACATGGCGTTCATTCCAATATTTTTTGTCACACGGTATTTGTGCAGCGGTCTTTAAAACACAATTTCTTGGGAAAAAATACACTTTAGTGAAGTAAAAAAACTAAACAGTAAAGTTAGCCCAATTTTTTTCCATATTGTAATAGATGATGTTATGCCAAGTAAATAGATACCTAACATGTTACGCTTTAAAATTGCACGCACTCGTGGAATGGCGACAAGCTATGGTACTTAAAAATCTCCATAGGCTACATTTAAAAATTTTTAATGGTTACCAGTTTAGATTTAGAGGAGGTCTTTTGCTGGAATTATTGCTCTCGCTCTAATGATAGCGGCGATACCTCACATATGTGATTTGAACACGGTTTACATTTGCAGGCACGACTTTTGTATGCGCTTTCTTTGGTGCACAAGCACGCGGGGGATGGGGGTGCTTAAAATTATTATTTTTTTCTTGTTTATTTTTACACTGTTCCTTAACCAACTCAATACAGGGCACTTACACCCTCTTCCTGCCCAGGCCATTTTTCAGCTTTTAGCGCTGTCACACTTTGACCGACAATTGCACGGTCATGCAACACTCTAACCATGTGAAATTGTTATCATTTTCTTCACACAAATAGGTGGCACTGGTGGGCACAGATAGGCAGCACGGATAGGCGGCACTGATGGACACTGATGTGTGGCATTGATGGGCAGCAGTGATGGGCAATGATGGGCACCACTGATAGCCAGCACTGACTGGCATCACTAATGGCCACTGATTGCTGGCACTTGTGGGCACAGATTGGTGGCAATTGTGGGCACTGGTTGGTACTGATTGCTAGCAGTGGTGGGCAATCATTGCTGGCACTGGCGGGGACTTAATTGTAATCAGGGCACTGATCATAAGTACCACACCTAGCTTTCCCCTGTGAGGAAATGCCGCTGATCATCTCTCCCTCGCTCTGTCAGTGTAAGGCGAGGGGTGAGCGATTACTGGCATCTCCGTGTTTACATGTGACCACCTGTGATTGGACACATGGTTAACATGGTCATTTGATGGTGGGCGAGCGGCAAGTGGTTAAAAAAAAAAAAACTCTGATCACTTTTATAGCTGTGACAGTAACAGGCAGTAACAGGTACTCTTTATGGAGGTATCTGGGGTGTAAAAGACCCCAAACCCCTCCTCTGTACTTAAGTATTTAAAACGCCAAAATCTGCATTTAATACCTTCAATACCTTCAAACGTAGTGACTTTGTGACATCGCTTCCCGGTTACCACATCGGAGACACGATCGCAGCAGATTACAGCTTTGTTCGGCACTCCAGCCAGCCAGCAGACGTGCCAGGTATGCGGCTAACGTGCCGCTCGGTCATTATCACAAGCAGCAGGAGGGGACGTCCCCCCCCCTACCGCCGCCGCTTTGCCCGGGTCTCCTGTCTCACCAGGAGACCCGGGCAAAGCAGCGGCGGTAGGGGGGGGACGTCCCCTCCCGCTGCTTGTGATAACGACCGAGGGGCACGTTAGCCGCATCGGTTCTTATTACTTGAAAGCCGACCTCCAGCTCTAAAAAACGGTACAGCTTCTGGCTGCAGGCATCACTCCGGTACAACCACTTCAACAAAATGACGTACAGGTACATGATTTTGCATAAAGTGGTTAATGGTATATGATTTATCAAAAAACAAGCGCTAGCCCTTCAATGCTTCAACAATGTCCTGTGATTTTATATCTCAAAATATTGTAAAAAAAAAAAACAGTCCAAAACCATTATGTAAAGGAAAGTCCCCAATAATTGTGATCTTGTAATCAAATGTGAAATACAGTAAGTATTTCTTCTTTAAAGTTAACCACTTCAGTCCCAGAAGAATTTACCCCTTTTAACTGACAATTGCGCGGTCGTGCAACGTTGCACCCAAACAAAATTGACTGCCTTTTTTCCCCCACAAATAGAGGTTTCTTTTGGTGGTATTTGATCACCTCTGCGGTTTTTATTTTTTGGGCTATAAACAAAAAAAGCGGCAATTTTGAAAAAAAAAAAGCAATGTTTTTTACTTTTTGCTATAATAAATATCCCCATAAAATATATAAAAAAAAAATTTCAGTTTAGGCCGATATGTATTCTTCTACATATTTTTGGTAAAAATATCTCAATAAGCGTATATTGATTGGTTTGCGCAAAAGTTATAGCGTCTATAAAATAGTGGATAGATTTATGGCTTTTTTATTATTAATTTTTTTTATTAGTAATGGTCTGCGATTTTTATTGTGACTGCGACATTGCGTTGGACACATCGGACACTTTTGACACTATTTTGGGACTAGTGACATTTATACAGCGATCAGTGCTATAAAAATGCACTGAATACTGTGTAAATGACACTGGCGGGGAAGGGGTTAAACACTAGGGGGTGATCAAGGGGTTAAGTGTGTCCTAGTGAGTGATTCTAACTGTGGGGGGGGGATGGGCTCACTTACATGACAGAGATCACTGCTCCCGATGACAGGGAGCAGTAGATCCCTGTCATGTTGCTAGGCAGAACAGGGAAATGCCTTGTTTACATAGGCATCTCCCTGTTCTGTCGCTCTGTGTCAGGGTCGCGGGCACCCGGCAGACATCGAGTCCAGGGGACCTGTGGGCATGCTCACGGAGTACGCAGCGGGCATGCACATGCCCGCTAAGCCGTGTCCTAAAGGGGAGGTACAGGTACGCCCATTTGCGCAGCCGTGCCATTGTGACAACGTACATCGTCGTGCGCTGGTCGGCAAGCAGTTAAAAAGGTGCTTTTCCACGTGCCCAGGTGAAATATGCACTAACCAGATGGTTGCAGCCTACAAGCCTTTTATGATAGATCCTGTACACGTGATATTAGATCTTCATGATAGATCATGTACAAGTGATATTAGATCTTCTCCATAAATAATCAAATGCCACCCAGCTTGAAGATGTCACTGTTATAAATTCTTATTCACTCATATCAGTAAACAAAAAACCCAGAGATATATCATAGTGATATCTAGACATATACATGTTTTATTTAAAAAAGTTTAAACAAACAATATAGTTGAAATCTACTCACATTCTGTAGGTGCCAATAGGGCACCAACACAACCAGCTCAACTGCTACTAATTCCTGCGCCATCGCTCATGTTTCCTGGAGCCGGCGTGCGTTCCAAGGGGCTGGATGTGGTGTAGGTGAAAGACCAGATGTGGCGTCAGCGGCTCAGCTGCTATGCATTCTGTGTGCAGCGTGTCCTCATGAAGCTCAGCCCCCACCATTTTGTCCTACTGATTGGGGTTGCAAATTAAAATTCCACCAAAGAGAATCTCTGGATTATCAAATAATAATCAGTATGAACTGTGTACAGTGCCTTGAAAAAGAATTCATACCTCTTTCCACATTTTGTCATGTTACAACCAAAAACATAAATGTATTTAATTGGGATTTTATGTGATAGACCAACACAAAGGGGCACATAATTGTGAAGTGGCAGGAAATACTCTGTAGAACCAACTTTCGCTGCAATTACAGCTGCAAGTCTTTTGGGGTATGTCTCTACCGTCTTTGCACATCTAGAGAGTAATTTTTTTGGCCATTCTTCTTTGAAAAATAGCTCAAGCGCTGTCAGAATGGATGGAGAGCGTCACACAGATTCTCAATTGGATTTACAGAATCTCACAAAAGTGAGTACACCCCTTACATTTTTGTGAATATTTTATTATATCTTTTCATGTGACAACACTGAAGAAATTACAATTTGCTACAATGTAAAGTATTGAGTGTACAGCTTGTGAGAAAGATACAAGGGGAGAGACGCCCCTGGGTGTAGATGTAAAACACTTTATTCACAATTAATATGTACAGGGCTTGAAGAAGGAGCGCATCTGCCACGTCATTCGCAGCTGTACGCTCGAGAAGCGCGTCGCTTACCAGTGACGTCATCTCTCCTCGCCTGCCTTCCAACTGCTCTCCAAGCCTCGTTTTGAGTTTTCCTCCACCGCAGCCTGCTTTTACCATCTTGCGGTGTCTACAGCGAACAGCCAAGCGCCCAGCAAGCAGGAACAGACAGACAGAATAAAGTGTTTTACATCTACACCCAGAGGCGCCTCTCCCCTTGTATCTTTCTCGGAATCTTTGGAACATGGTTTCGGTTCCCCCTTGAAGGCAGCCCTGAATGTGGACCCCTGTATCATCATCTCCCCCTTCTCTCCTTTTTTTGGTCTTTGGACTTTTAAAATACAACCATTTATTATGGACTTCATTTACCTTATTACCACTTTTATGCATAACTCATATGCGTTTTAATTTATGTTTTTTAATGCTGTGGGATAACTACTGCTCCAGATCTTTGTGCCTTTACTTGTATACCGTGCACAGTATAACAGTGTAAATTTGCTGTCCCCTCAAAATAACCCAACACACAGACACTATTGTCTAAACCAGTGTTTCTCAACTCCAGTCCTCAAGGCGCCCCAACAGGTCATGTTTTCAGGATTTCCCTCAGATGAAATGGACGTGGTAATTACTAAGGCAGTGAAACTGATCAAATCACCTGTGCAAAATAATGGAAAGCCTTAATAGTATGGTGATATTGCTGGTCTCCCTTCTCCCCCCCCCTCCCCCCCCCCTCCTCCCCTCCAGTTTCCCTTCTTCCATTACCCCCCCCTATTCCACTGATAGGACCAAGTCAATTACTCCTGATATGTACTTTGTGTAATTGTTTTTTCCTGTAAGCCATGTGTACATTATTTTGTGGCCACTCACTGTTCTGATTGACTCTATTGTGTATGTCATTCTTTTTCAATAAAGACCAACCTTGTTGTTAAAATGTGACCTGTTGGGGCGCCTTGAGGACTGGAGTTGAGAAACACTGGTCTAAACCACTGGCAACAAAAGTGATTTCCCCCTAAGTGAAAATGTCTAAATTGGGCCCAATTAGCCATTTTCCCTCCCCGGTGCCATGTGACTTGTTAGTGTTACAAGGTTGCAGGTGTGTTAAATTTGGTGTTATAGCTCTCACTGTCTCATACTGGCACCTCATGGCAAAGAACTCTCTGTGGATCTGAAAAAAAGAATTGTTGCTCTACATAAAGATGGTGGCCAAGACCATACAGCGGTTTAACAGGACAACTTCCACTCAGAACAGGCCTCGCCATAGTCGACCAAAGAAGTTGAGTGCACGTGCTCAGCATCATATCCCGAGGTTGTCTTCGGGAAATAGATGTATGAGTGCTGCCAGCATTGCTGCAGAGGTTAAAGGAGTGGGGGATCAGCCTGCCAGTGCTCAGAGAATACGCCGCATCAAATTGGTCTGCATGGCTGTTATCCCAGAAGTAAGCCTCTTCTAAAGATGATGCACAAGAAAACCCACAGTTTGCTGAAGACAAGCAGACTAAAGACATGGATTACTGGAACCATATCCTGTGGTCTTGATGAGATTAAGATAAACTTATTTGGTTCAGATGGTGTCAAACATGTGTGGCGGCAACCAGGTGAAGAGTACAAAGACAAGTGTGTCTTACCTACAGTCAAGCATGGTGGTGGGAGTGTCATGTCTGGGGCTGCATGAATGCTGCCGGCAGTGGGGAACTACAGTTCATTGAGGGAACCATGAATGCCAACATGAACTGTGACATACTGAAGCAGAGCATGATCCCCTCCCTTTGGAGACTGGGCCGCAGGGCAGTACTCTAACACGATAACAACCCCAAACACACCACCAAGACGACCACTGCCTTGCTAAAGAAGCTGAGGGTAAAGGTGATGGACTGGCCAAGCATGTCTCCAGACCTAAACCCTATTGAGCATCTGTGGGGCATCCTCAAACGGAAGGCAGAGAAGCACAAGGTTTCTAACATCCAATAGCTCTGTGATGTCGTTGTGGAGGAGTGGAAGAGGACTCCAGTGGCAACCTGTGAAGCTCTGGTGAACTCCATGCCCAAGAGGGTTAAGGCAGTGCTGGAAAATAATGGTGGCCACAGAAAATATTGACAATTTGGGCCCAATTTGGACATTTTCGCTTAGGGGTGTACTCACTTTTGTTGCCAGGGGTTTAGACATCAATGGCTGTGTGTTGAGTTATTTTGAGGGGACAGCAAATTTACACTGTTATACAAACTGCGCACTTACTACTTTACATTGTAGCAAAGTGTAATTTCTTCAGTGTTGTCACATGAAAAGATATAATAAAATATTTACAAAAATGTGAGGAGTATACTTTTGTGAGATACTGTAGGTCTGGACTTTCACTGGGCCATTCTAACACATAAATATGCTTTGAGCTAAACCATTCCATTGTAGCTCCGGCTGTATGTTTGGGGTCATTGTCCTGCTGGAAGGTGAACCTCTGCCCCAGTCTCAAGTCTTTTGCAGACTCGAACAGGTTTTCTTCTAAGATTGCCCTGTATTTGGCTTCACTTATCTTCCAATCAACTCTGACCAGCTTCCCTGTCCCCGCTGAAGAAAAGCATCTCCACAACATGATGTGCCACCACCATATTTCACAGTGGGGATGGTGTGTTCAGAATGATGTGCAGTGTTAGTTTTCCGCCACACATAGCATTTTGCATTTAGGCCAAAAAGTTCCATTTCGGTCTCAAATGATCAGATCACCTTCTTCCACATGTTTGCTGTGTCCCCCACATGGCTTCTCGCAAACTGCAAATGAGACTTCTTATGGCTTTCTTTCAACAATGGTTTTCTTCTTGCCACTCTTTCATAAAGAAGAGATTTGTGGAGTGCATAACTAATAGTTGTCCTGTGGACAGATTCTCCCACCTGATCTGTGGATCTCTGCAGCTCCTCCAGAGTTATGATGGGGCTCTTGGCTGCTTCTCTTATTAATGCTCTTCATGCCCGGCCTGTCAGTTTAGGTGGACGGCCATGCCTTGGTAGGTTTGCAGTTGTGCTATTTTTTTTATAACCTAACCCTGCTTTAAACTCCTCCACAACTTTATCCCTAACCTGTCTGGTGTGTTCCTTGGCCTTCAAGATGCTGTTTGTTCACTAAGATTTTCTAACAATCCTCTGAGGGCTTCGCAGAACAGCTGTATGTATACTGACATTAAATTACACAGGTGGACTCTATTTACTAATTAGGTGACTTGTGAAGGCAATTGGTTCCACTAGATTTTAGTTAGGGGTAACAGAGTAAAGGGGGCTGAATACAAATACACGCCACACTTTTCAGATATTTAATTGTAAAAAATTTTGAAAACCATTTATCATTTCCCTTCCACTTCACAATTATGTGCCACTTTGTGTTGGCCTATCACATAAAATCCCCAAAAATATATTTACGTTTCTGGTTGTAACATGACAAAATGTGGAAAATGTCAAGGTGTATAAATACTTTTTTCAAGGCACTGTATTTTGGAGCTTATCCCTTCATGAGACACCCCATTTGTCTAAATTATACAAATCTAAAAATTATAAACAATGTTACATTAAAACATTTATAATGGCTATAATACATATGAGTTTTTAATTATATTGCCCTTTTCACACTAACATATCACAAATCCATATGATTATTTAATATATACACACCACATAATTCTTATTCAAATGAAAATGACATGGAAAAAAAAAAATATACCGGTATATAATATCTGTGGATGTGAGACTGTGCACCACTGCCACCTAGTGTTACAAAATGTAAACTACAGGCCTCCCATATAGAGCGGTATAGGTATATATACTGTATATAGGTGTGTGCGTATGTATATATATATATATATATATATATATATATATATATACACATGCATACACATGTACACACACACAGTGCCTTGACAAAGTATTCATACTCCTTGAAATTCTCCACATTTTGCATTGTTACAAACAAAAACATAAATGTATTTTATTGGGATTTTATGTGATAGACCAGCACAAAGTGGCACATATTTGTGAAGTAAACGGAAAATGATAAATGGTTTTCAAACTTTTTTTTACAAATAAATATCTGAAAAGTGTGGCGTGCATTTGTATTCAGCCCCTTTTACTCTGATACCCCTAATTAAAAATTAGTGAAACCAATTGCCTTCTGAAGACACTTAATTAGTAAATAGAGTCCACCTGTGTGTGTAATTTAATCTCAGTATAATTACAGCTGTCCTGTGAAGCCCTCAGAGGTTTGTTAGAGAACCTTAGTGAACAAACCGCATCATGAAGGCCAAGAAACACACCAGACAGGTCAGGGATACATTTGTGGAGAAGTTTAAAGCAGGGTTAGGTTATAAAAAAATATCCCAAGCTTTGAACATCTCACAGAGCACTGTTCAATCCATCATCCCTAAATGGAAAGAGTATGGCACAACTGCAAACCTACCAAGACCTGTCCGTCCACCTAAACTGACAGGCCAGGCAAGGAGAGCATTAATCAGAGAAGCAGTCAAAAGGCCCATGGTAACTCTGGAAGAGCTGCAGAGATCCACAACTCAGGTGGGAGAATCTATCGTTCACTCCACAAATCTGGCCTTTATGGAAGAGTGGCAAAAGTGGAACAGAAAACCATTGTTGAAAGAAAGCCATAAGAAGTCCTGTTTGCAGTTTGCGATAAGCCATGTTGGGGACACAGCAAAAGGCTTGAGACTGGGGCGGAGATTCACCTTCCAGCAGGACAACGACCCTAAACATACAGCCAGAGCTACAATGCAATGGTTTCAATCAAAGCATATTCATGTGTTAGAATAGCCCAGTCAAAGTCCAGACCTAAAGCCAATTGAGAATCTGTGGCAAAACTTGAAAATTGCTGTTCACAGATGCTCTTCATTCAATCTGACAGAGCTTGAGCTATTTTATTAAAAAGAATGGGCAAAAATGTCACTCTAGATGTGCAAAGCTGGTAGAGACAAAGCCAAAAAGACTTGCAGCTGTAATTGCAGCAAAATGTGGTTCTACAAAGTATTAACTCAGGGGGGCTGAATACAAATCCATGCCACAGTTTTCAGATATTTTTTTGTAAAAAAATTTGAAAAACATTTGTAGCACTAACTCTTGGTGGAGCTGGTGGTTTAAGCGGGCTTGTTACCTTCACTCTCAATACCTCTGTTTCACCGGCACCGGGTCTAGGGTTCCATTGAGTTTACCTCTGGACGATATAAGCACCAACACTTGAGTAAGTTTTCAATGCTTTATTGAACCAAGTAACGAAGGAAGTAGCAGGAAAGAGGCAGGAGGAAAACTGCAGGGAAGCTCAAATACATTTCTTTAGGTTTCTTTAGAACATCCTTTAAAGTTGAGTACTGTAAGTGAATGCAATCCCCTTTTTGTGGGACACGATCTTTGCTCGCCTGGATAGGCCTCTCTCACTTGCCTAGCAGCCAGTACGTAGCACGAACAAAAGTCTCTGCCACAGACTTGCTTGAAATAAACCCGTACGCTCCTCTGCCACAGGATGTATTGGTTCACGATGAATGTCAGACACAGTACTTGAACCTTTAAGCCAACCCGGCAGTACCATGCAGTAAGACTACTTCAGGATACGTCCTCCAACCGAGTCACCAGGCCCCTCTCCAGACCAGCACTCTGCATGGTCCTTCCATGATGGGTCCTCCCCTGGGATCTTCTTGGTTGTCCAGCTTCTTCACTCTGGATAGACAGCTCAGGACCATTCCTCGGCTGCTGTGGTAGGCCCCAGACAGGCTTCTGGGCCCACCAACGCATACCTGTCGGCCAGGAGGGCCAGCAGGTGGCTGAAAACGAAACCCTAAACATGGCGTCTGTCCCATAAATACCCTCTCCTAGAATGAAACTCGGAGGACCACCTCCATTGAGTTGTCTCCGGGACAGAGGAGCACTCATCCACTTTAACACGTTGCTTTTCCAACACCCGCCGATGGTGACAACGACACCCACTGGCATAATGTGGAACCACACGTAACGTCAGCCAAGCTGGAACAGAGGCAAATCTAACTTCCTATAACGAGCAATTCACTAAATTTACCTATCAGATGGTAGATCATAAATCTACCACCGCTACACATTTATCATTTTCCTTCCACTTTACAATAATGTGCCACTTTATGTTGGTCTATCACATAAAATCCCAGTACAATACATTTACTTTTTTGGTTGTAACATGACAAAATGTGGAAAATTTCAAAGGGTATGAATACTTTTTCCAGGCACTGTATCTGTGTGTGTGTGTGTGTGTGTGTGTGTATGTATATATATATATATATATATATATATATATATATATATATATATATATATATATATATACTATATTACCAATGTATTGGGACACCTGCCTTTACACGCACATGAACTTGCCGGCCAGCCGCCGTACTTATGCGGTCGGCTCTCCTGCATGAACCGACGTACCTGTACAAGGCGAATACCCGTTCTGTCAGATGACATCTCAGAGATCTGCTTTCCCAGTGATCAGGAACAGCTATCTCGGTCATGCCCCAGGCAGCCTATCCCCCCTACAGTTAAAACACTGAGAGAACACATTTAACCCCTTGATTGCCCTAGTATTAACCCCTTCCCTGCCAGTGTCTTTTATACATTGATCAGTGCATTTTTATAGCACTGATCAATGTGATAATGTCACTTTACCCAAAAAAGTGTCCTTTGGGGTCAGATTTGTCTGCCGCAATGTCGCAGTCCTAAAAATTGCAGATCGCCACCATTACAAGTAAAAAAAAAAAAAAAATTTTAAATAAAATCCCTAAATCTATCCCATAGTTTGTATTGCGATTTTTTTTTTTTTTTTTACCAAAAATATGTAGAAGAATACATATGGGCCAAAACGGATAAATAATTTGTTTTTTTATGTAGCAATACTCAAGGTGGAGCTGCTGGTTTAAGTGGGCCTGTCCTCTTTGCTCTACACCCTTCTTAAATTGTTCACTCCCCTTGACACAACTGTAGTGCAGTGTTGAAATAATATGAGCATTAACTTTAACCCACAATATACACTTACAATTAGGATTACCTCTCCCTGGGTACTGGTAGCTCCACCTGTAGGAGAAATGACAACACTGCACACGAACTTCAATAATGACCAAAAATAACTTCTTTCTTTCTTTAAGTAATATGTTTATATAAAGAGTTATTTCAATAAATATACTATCACACCAACGTAGTGCAATAATATAAGGAATGATATGAAAATCAATGACAATCACAGGAATATATATATTGATATGAATCTACACCTGGGAGCTCCCCTTAATCTAAATGTTAAAGTCACTATACTAGAGTGCAGGGCCCTGCAACGAAAAAGGCAGTCCAGACGTCTTCAGTCTTTGCTAGCTTTTATAATTGTAATCCATATAGGGGGTTCCTCCTGTGTGCTATATAGTGTAATATAACACACTAAAACAATTGTAATCCAAATGAGTGACTAGGTGTCTTTATATGAAGAAACAAAACATCTAGCATCCGCTCTTGAACGCTGAAGTCTATTTGGATGTAATAATCTCAGACTTAACTGGTTTTGTGGGACTATCAGTCCCAGCAACACTCTGTACAGTTCTAAAGGTGTGTGTGTAATACTCACTTAAACTTCTGGGTATCAACCCTCTCACCACATGGAGTCCAGGCAGGTAGATGTCTCCGGTTCAGCAGTTCTCAGTTCTGTAAAGAAGCACCACCACGCCGTCACACTGTTCCGTCACAAACAACCGGGAGTCCTTGGTTAACTCCCCACGGGTCCTCTGGAACAATCATGTCTCTTGTCTAGCTCGCTGCGATGCGATGGCAGGATGCTGCAGCTGCTCCGCGCCTTCGCCAAGTAGGCCGCAACCCTGTGGGACACACACACACCCACAGAGTCCTGCTGGCAGGCCACGCGTCCCAGGAACAAGAGAGCTAAAATGGCCGCTGCTTACCCTTTTATACCCCCCCACAATGCAGTTCAGTTCTGACTGTGTCCAGGAGCATTGTGGGTGGGTCAGAGCTACAGTTCCAAAGTAAACAATGAATCACTTCCGTGTCACTAAATCCTGAGACATAAACTTATTGTATTTTATCAATTGTCCACAAGATGGCACTAACACAACTATTGCACTGAATAATACACATAGAGCTAGAAACAGCAGTTGTCAGCGCTACATACTCCCCCTGCTCTAAATCTTTGGTCCCCAAAGATATGTAGGACCTTGTTTTTGCTACACATCTTAGCCTCTAAATGAGAACACAGGACCAACAGGGGAGCCTCCCACCAATTCTCAGGTGTTGGGAAGCTACTCTGTGTTCCCACAACTGTCACTTTAGTATCGGGTACAGGTGTGCCAAGGGGTGAAGCAGGGTTCTCATTGTCCAGACTGACTGAGGAGGAACTAGGCTCATTAATGTTCCTTTTGCTGGTAATCTTGGTTGTTTCAGAACACTCACCCAATGTATCGTTTTTTTGGAGTGTCTCCTATTTCTGGCTGAACATCACTTTCTTCTACTTCAGTGGGAGATAAACACTCTTCAGCTCTTCCAGACAATGGCACAAGCCCTGGAGCTTCTACCCTGAGGGCCTCACTACTCTTCTCAGCTGTGGGTGATGAAACACTCGCTTCAGTTTCGGGTAGGTATATTAGATGACCACAACCAGCTAATGTCCATCTCTCTCTCCTCATTGTCTTCAGTTGCTGAAGTCCCAGACTGGGATCTAGTTATAGGCCGTTGTGCAACTTCTGATGTGGATGATAATTCCTCTTCGGGGACTATCCTGACTGCATCAGTAAGGGGCAAAAGGTGATTCCGATGCCAAGTTTTAGTTGGTCCATCACTTCCTTCTGGCCTGATTTCAAATACTGGAAGCCCTGGGAGCTATTTACACACAACGTATAGGTTGTGATCTCCATCGATTTGCCAACTTGTGTTTGCCAGGAATACCCAAAATCCTTAGTAAGACTCGGTCACATGGTTGAAGATCTTGGACCCTTACTTTAAGGTCAAAGTTTCTCTTATTCCTGTTCTCCCGGCTTTCTGACATAGTCCGGGCCTTCTCATATGCAACCTTCAGACTCTTTCTCAGCCTATTTGCATACCAGTCCACCAGTAACCTAGCCTCACGCCCAAACATCAGCCGATAAGGTTAATATCCTGTGACGTCACTCTTGGTGCTGTTGTATACATGTACTAAAGCGGCAATATGCTTACTCCAGTTGGGCTTTTGCTCGGAGGTTAACGTCCCTAACATATTAAGAAGAGTCCTATTAAACGTCTCCGGCTGAGGGTCTCCTTGTGGATGATAGGGTGTAGTTCTGGATTTTTTTATTCACAGTAGATCCAGCAACCTCCTGATGAGTGTACTCTCAAAGTCCCTTCCCTGGTCTGAGTGTATCCTCTGTGGTAAGCCGTAATGAACGAAGAATTTCTCCACTAATGTCTTTGCCACTGTGACCGCCTTCTGATCTTTCGTGGAGAAAGCTTGAGCATATCTGGTAAAATGGTCTGTGACTACCAGAATATTTCCTTGCCCACTCAAGTCAGATTCTAAACACAGGAAGTCTATGCAAACTAGATCCATGGGCCCTTGGCTTGATAAATGTCCCATTGGGGCTGCCTGTTGTGGCAGAGTCTTTCTCTGAATACACCTATGGCAGGAGTGACAGTAATTCTCCACTTCTTTCCTCATGTAAGGCCAGTAGAATCTATCTCTTATTAATTGAAGAGTTCTTTCTGACCCCAAATGTCCATGACAATCATGTAAAGCAATTAACACTGTTTCTCTGTGCTTCTCTGGCAGCAACAATTGCCACTTCTCCTCCAGATCTTCAGAAGGACCCCTTCGGTAGACCACCCCTTGCAACAACTGCAACCGATCCCACTCTTTGTGTAACAATAGAGCTTCTTTTCGGGCGCTTTTCAAAAGTAGGTCAGGGTGTTTATCCTCCAGAGCTTCCAATACCAGGCTGCAGAGTGGGTCCTCTTGTTGATCTTTCCTTAGATCTTTCCTTGATAATTTAGGTAAACCCTCTGCAGCAATCTGGGAGACATTGCAGTAATACCTGGGTACTCCTGCCATAGTCACTCCAATCTCTTCAGCTCTGGCTCCACCTTTCTCCTGCTTGACGGCTCCTTCACAAAGGGCTCTTACCCCATCTGGGGCAAGTTGAGTCCAATCCTCTTAGGAGCTCAGGGGACTGTGGGGTCTTCTTGACAGCGCATCTGCATCTCTGTTGCCCGCTCCCGGTCTGTATTTCAGGCTGAAGGAGAATGTTGAGAGAGCAGCCAACCACCTATGGCCTGTGGCGTCCAATTTTGCGGTGGTGAACAAGTATGTGAGGGGGTTGTTATCTGTTTTCACTACAAACTTGGCACCATAAAGATAATCCCTCAGCTTGTCTACCACAACCCACTTCAAGGCCAGAAACTCAAGTTTATGAGTTGGGTAGTTCTTCTCGGCAGGAGACAAGCTTCGGCTCACATAAGCAACAGGCCTTAATTGTCCATTGTGATCCTGATAGAGCACTCCGCCCAGCCCATCTCGGCTGGCATCCACGTGCAGTTCATAGGGCTTGGTAGGATCCGCATAAGCTAACACTGGAGCAGCTGTAAGACTCTTCTTCAATAGACTGAATGTCTCCTCACATTCCTGAGTCCACTGATCCAGAATAGATTCCTTTTTCTTCCGGGGCCCTTCTTTTTGTCTCCTAGGTTTCTCCGAATCCACATCAACCTCTTCCTGATTCTTTAGTAATTCTATTTTTGCAAACCCCTCCACAAACCTCCGGTAGTAGGAGCAGAATCCTAGGAAGGACCTGAGCTCAGTTACATTCGTGGGCCTTGGCCAAGAGGTAACAGCTTCCAATTTCTCAGGATCAGTTGCTATCCCTTATTCAGACACAATGTGCCCCAGATAGTTCACTGAAGATTGGTAGAACTGACACTTCTCCATTGAAAGTTTCAAACCCTCTTCATGTAACCTCTTTAGAACCTTTTCCAGTCGCTCTTCATGCTCTTCAATAGTTCGGCCAAACACAATGATATCGTTTAAAGTATACTAAGACCTCTATCAAATTCATGTCGCCTACTGTCTTCTCCATGAGCCGCTGGAAAGTTGCTGGGGCCCCAGACAGACCTTGTGGCATCCGGTTGAATTCATAGAACCCCACGGGGGTGATGAAAGCAGTCTTCTCCTTATCCTCAGGACTCATGGGGATCTGATAATAGCCACTCTTCAGATCTAATACACTGAACCACTTCGCCCCTGACAAGCTCTGTAGGGCATCTTCTATACGGGAGGTAGTGTATTGATCTGGGATGGTCCGTCAGTTCAGAGTCCTGTAGTCGATACACAGTCGGAGTGACCCATTTTTCTTCCTCACCACCACTATCGGAGAGGCGTATGGACTCCTGGACTCTTTGATAATCCCAGTCCTTTTTAGCTCAGCCAGCTATTCTCGGAGGTCTTCAAGGTCTCCCAATGGGATTCTCCTTACTCTTTCCTGGAAGGGTTTGTCTTCTTCCAGCCGCATCTTGTGCTCTGCACTTTTGGCATACCCCACGTCAAACTCACTCTTTGAGAAAACTTCCTTCCATCTCATGAGCTGGGCTTTGGCCCTGTCCATCCAAGCAGGCGTAAGAGAGGTGTTTTTTGGGTAGAAATTCTCTATGGGAATCTCTTCTTCGGGGCTCCTTGTTACATCTCTTGGCGAAACTGGGGTTGCTTGATTCGCCTGCCCAAGCAGCATTCTTGCTGGTACCTTCACAGGCAAGGCTGTCGTGTTCCGGACACTGACTAAGACTCTCCCCCTGCTTCTCTTAAGTGCCTTAGTCGATAACACTTTTGGAAGTATCTCCAGACCCACATTTTCTTCCTGGGTGTCCGTTTCCAAGACAATGAAAGGACCAGGTCATCTCCAGCTCAACTTAACAGAGGCCCTCATGCACACCACTTCACCTGGTTGTAGTAGTTGTTCACCTCGGTCTAAACGCCAAAATTTTCCCACTCCTTCTGCTGGGGCCATCTGCTCATATACCATGTCCTTGTACACTTGGGTTAGCATGGGATGTACCTTCATGGCCGGGGCACTTTCCTTCTGTACAAGGGGTATCAGGAGTCTTCTGACCAGATCAGTGTTTGTTCCGATGATGAGGGAACTTTTGTGGGCCCCAGGGGGCCAGGGACACACAACTGCCAGGGTGTCGAAAGTCTCCGCCTGTCCAGCCACACTTGGGTCAAAGGTGAGTTTGATAGGGATATACCCTTCATAAGGAAAGTTCTGGGTACCTAAACCCCATATCTCCAATTCCTCCAACTTTTGCAGGGGCAGATGCTTGAGATGCTTCACGTAGAAATCTTTGTATAGTAAGGTCACTTGGGCTCCGGTATCCAACAGTGCCTTGGTGTAGATTGCTTCTACCTGGATTGGGATGATCGGAGAGGGTCCCACGGGGAAATTCACCCTGAGGGTTCGGCTTCTCCTGCCTACTAGAGCGCATCTTGACTCCTCGTTTCCATGGATGCTTCCTCAGCTTCATTCTTCCTCCTTCTCTTTTGGGAACTTGGGTTTTGTTAGAGTTGACAATAGTTACAGGGCGCCCAGCTGACTCCTTCACTTGGGCCCTTTGAAGTTTTCTGCCAGCTTTTGACATTGCACTGCTGCTCTTTGACTTGGGCACACATTCCCGAAGTGTCCAACCCCTCCACAGTTGAAACAACATCCAGATCGGCTTCTGAAGGTGGAGTCTGGTACTCTCTTCAATATTTCTGTTCCTTCACTGGGCGGATTTGGGGTTGTTGTGGTCAGCAAAGCCATCATTTCCATCAACTGACTCTTAAGAAGTCTTAAGAGTCTTAAGAAGCTCAATCTGGGCGTCATCCTCTATCACATTAACTGTTCGAACTCCAACAGTGTGCTTTGGTTCTTGAATGTTCTCCTTCTTCCTTTCTAGGATAGCTTTTTCCTCCCTTACAATCCAAATTAGATCTGGGTACCTCAATATGCCTCCATCTTGGCGGGTTCATAAGTGGAGGGTGATGGGGTCCAAAGGCTGTGCACCCCTCAGGACTTGTTTGGCTCGAATCTCATCCACCTTACAAGGGTCTATTCCCTTCTTCAGTAATATCTGGTGAATGACCTTGTCCAGCCGTCTCATATATTCTGATAACTTCTCTCCAGTTTCCTGATAGGTGTGTTCTAATTGGTAAATTAGGTCAGAAACCTTTTCAGTATGTCCAAACACATCTTGCAAGATGTCTAAGTAGTCTTGGGCTACACAGTTCTGTTTGCTGAGCTTTAAATTTCGAATGGCCTCGGAAGCAGGCCCCCTGAGACTTTCAGTGATCCACTGCTTCTTCTGTGTTTCAGGGATGTCCCACTCATCCAGCACCTGCGTGATCTGTTCCAACCACTCTTCAAAAGCATTTTCTCCTTTGGGTACAGGCCGTTGGCCCGAAAAAATGCCCAGTTTTCGGTACCCAATCCCCGAATAGGTTGGGCTCCCCTTCTGACATTGGGACACCAAGTTTCCAAGGGCTGTAATGAGTTCGGGCGCAATTGCAGTCGGTGTTGACTGCGATGGACCCCTGACTCTTGTTAGACTCATCTGAGAGAAGGTGGCAGGATCCTCCCCCTGCTCTTTTGGGTGAGTCAGGTAAAATTTTGTCTTGTCAGCGAGTTCAACACTTTCACCCTTGAAGTTTTCCGGAACTCCCTTCCTCCATTCTAATAAGGCATAGGTGCGGCATGTCTCATGATCAGGTCTTACTGCGACCACCTTGGCTCTTTGTCCTGGGGATAGTGTTTTCACCACTTGGTTAATGTGCTCCTTCTCCCAGATATCTCCCCAGAGTTCCATGGCTACGCTCGCTTCTGAGCGGACGCCTTCCACCTCACACCACTGTGCCGCAGTGAGGGGATCCATTCTAGGGTTACTAAGAGGGTGCTTGGCTTTAGAGTGACAGTTATCCCGGACGAGCCCCCACATGTAGCAATACTCACGGTGGAGCTGCTGGTTTAAGGTTTGCTCTACACCCTTCTTAAATTGTTCACTCCCCTTGACACAACTTTAGTGCAGTGTTGAAATAATATGAGCATTAACTTTAACCCACAATATACACTTACAATTAGGATTACCTCTCCCTGGGTACTGGTAGCTCCACCTGTAGGAGAAATGACCACACTGCACACAAACTTCAATAATGACCAAAAATAACTTCTTTCTTTAAGTAATATATTTATATAAAGAGTTATTTCAATAAATATACTATCACACCAACGTAGTGCAATAATATAAGGAATGATATGACAATCAATGACAATCACAGGAATATATATATTGATATGAATCTACACCTGGGAGCTCACCTTAATCTAAACCTTAAAGTCACTATACTAGAGCGCAGGGCCCTGCAATGAAAAAGGCAGTCCAGACGCCTTCAGTCTTCGCTAGCTTTTATAATTGTAATCCGTATAGGGGGGTTCCTCCTGTGTGCTATATAGTGTAATATAACACACTAAAACAATTGTAATCCAAATGAGTGACTAGGTGTCTTTATATGAAGAAACAAAACATCTAACATCCGCTCTTGAACGCTGAAGTCTATTTGGATGTAATAATCTCAGACTTAACTGGTTCCATGGGACTATCAGTCCCAGCAACACTCTGTACAGTTCTAAAGGTGTATGTGTAAAACTCAATTAAACTTCTGGGTATCAACCCTCTCACCACACGGAATCCAGGCAGGTGGATGTCTCCGGTTCAGCAGTTCTCAGTTCCGTAAAGAGGCACCACCACGCCGTCACACTGTTCCGTCACAAACGACCGGGAGTCCTCGGTTAACTCCCCACGGGTCCTCTGGAACAATCACGTCTCTTGTCCAGCTCGCTGCGATGCGATGGCAGGATGCTGCAGCTGCTCCGCGCCTTTGCCAAGTAGGCCGCAACCCTGTGGGACACACACACCCACAGAGTCCTGCTGGCAGGCCACGCGTCCCAGGAACAAGAGAGCTAAAATGGCCACTGCTTACCCTTTTATACCCCCCCCACAATGCAGTTCAGTTCTGACTGTGTCCAGGAGCATTGTGGGTGGGTCAGAGCTACAGTTCCAAAGTAAACAATGAATCACTTCCGTGTCCCTAAATCCTGAGACATAAACTTATTGTATTTTATCAATTGTCCACAAGATGGCACTAACACAACTATTGTACTGAATAATACACATAGAGCTAGAAACAACAGTTGTCAGCGCTACATTTATATATATATTTTTGGGATATATATTATAGCAGAAAGTAAAAAAAAAATACTTTTTCAAAATTCTCCTTTTTTTTTATAGTGCAAGAAAAAAAACGCAGAGGTGATCAAATACCACCAAAAGTAAGCTCTATTTGTGGGAAAAAAAAGGACAATAATTTTGTTTGGGTACAGTGTCACACGGCCACACAATTGTCAGTTAAAGTCCGTAGGGCTCAATATTGAGTTGGCCCACCCTTTGCAACTATAAAAGCTTCAACTCTTCTGGAAAGCTATCCACAAGGTTTAGGAGTGTGTCTATGGGAATGTTTGACCATTC
>NC_133326.1:418442022-418601019 GCF_042186555.1 Aquarana catesbeiana | reverse complement strand
GCCTCGCGTTGGTATATGAACTCGATCGATTGGAGATTTGTTTGAGAGTTGTTTGAGAGTTGTTATTCCATTTATATGCTCGTCCTTCAGAGAAGGCGGCATGATCCCTCCAGAACTTCGACTCCTTTTTCTGCAGCACATTCCTGTTAAAGGTCGACAGGTCATTCCGAAGATTGGCCTGCAGCTCCGAGTACAGGGTGTGCTGCATAGAAGGCTTAAGGGAGGTGTCTATGTTACCAGTCTCTATGTCTAGTAGTGCCATTTGTTTGTTATATTCCCTAGTGAGGATGGCCATCATTTCCTGAGAACAGGCATTCAGATTGGCCTCCCATTCGCTTTTACATTCGGCGCTGATTTGATCTAGATTGGAAATATTTGAATGCGTAAGCCTAAAGGATTGATTTTATCCTCTTTGTATCTGTTCAAAGTTTTAAAGTGCCAAAATAATGCAGATTTTTTCTCAAGTGTTCTATTCAGCTTGTGGAACAGAGATGAGATCTGAGTTTTAGCTCGATCACCTTGTTTCAAACTCTGTTTCATAGCCTGACATCAAATTTACCCATTCTGTACCTTGAAAATGACTCATATTGATATCAATTCTTAACCAAAAAACATATAGGTACCAACAACCAAAAGAGAGAAATTAATCCTATATACTGAAGCTCATATTTCCACTCTCATGTGTCATAGGGGAAGGGGGTGTTTAACCACCCAATTGACAGTCGAAAGAAAAGGAAAAGACACTAGAGAGGGGAGAAGGGAATTGCTGCCTCACCCCTTAGATATTAAAACAAAAAAGAGAGAAAGGTTTCCCACAGGCGGGGTTTTTAGGCAGGCACAGTAACAGGTGTAGTCAGTATTGTATGAAAAAATACAAACCTTTATTAAAAAATATACCATAAGTTAAAAACAATGAGCTCGAGTGAGGAGTGCTTAAAAGCTAAGTAGCTGGACATACAATGGCAGACATATATTCATAACAAATCCTATCATGAACATAAGACCTGACGCGTTTCAACCCTTAATAGTTGGGGTCTTCTTCAGAGGTTCGTCTGCTAGAAAGAACATATAAATAGCATTGGTATATACATACATCGCTTACATTGTATAACAGTAACCACATTCATCATGCAATGCACAATACGGTATAGTTACCAAGTAGTGTATGTCCAACAGAAAGAAAGAAAACTTCCCACATGGAGGTCCCTAGAAAGATATGCTGTGTTTCCCTCACAGTCCGAGGGAGAATTCCGGATGCCTCCACCACCACCTCAACCCAGACCGGGGTAGCGAGAGGCGAAAGGTGACTTGCGAGAGGCCACACACTGGGCACCGCCCGCCAGAGCAAACAGCCGGCCGACGAGCACAAAACCTAGGATGAGAGCTTTATGAGACAGGCCAAATGCACACCCAAGGGATCATAATCAGATTCTTCAGATTTTTTGTGGACAGAAACAACCACCAAGGGACCGAGGTCACCCATATATATTATCTATGGTATATGTGGTTCAAATCAAACCAGAGAGAGTTTCCAACCATATTTGTATGGTATGCCTTGGAAGCTAGTAAATAGTATCTAACTATGGAATATTGGCAGAAGTACTCTTTCCATATACCAAATAAGAAATAGGTAGTGAAGGGTGTGATGGAATGTGAAAATGATGAAAGCATACAAATAGCATGAAAGAGAGAGTGAAGTATAGGGGAGGAAAAGTGCAGTGAAGTGTGGACAGGGTGATGATGGGAGGGGGAGGGGGGGGAAAAGGGAGTGTTGGGGGGGGGGAAAAAGTAATAATATTATAGTGAGGGGGCATACATATTCATTACCTCAAAAAGTGCTAGCCATAGTATGTAACTGCATCAGAGTGCCCCATGAAGACTAGATTAGCACCTGTTTGCCAACCCGGGATTGGTCACAGGTCATGTGGAACTTAGAAGGTTAGTGTCCAAACCTAAGTCCACTAGTCTAGAAGCAAAACAAAAGAAAAAAATTGTATTTTGTATCTATGAAAAGGTATACAACCATTATGGTCATAAGTAGTCAAACAAATAAAAATAGCAAATAACAGGGTCAAAAGGCCCTGATTACATGGGGTAGAAACAAAGATGCAGAAACATAAGGCTGGAGGGGTGTACTTACTTGATAGTGACCACGAGTGGCAAAGAGTGATAGCAAGCAAAGGAGGGTGTGTATGATCCTCCAGGCAGGAAAGGATTATGAGACTTATTGCCAAAAGTATTTATATGTCCTTAGTTAATTAGGGGTGTGCATAGCCCTGTCCCACCCCATCCCAGGTGTGCCCAGTCAGTCATCAGCTGCGTGGGGGGGGGGGCAGTATGGCCGCCATTAGGGCAGCCGTGTGTGTCTAGTCTTCATGGGGCACTCTGATGCGAGTTACATACTATGGCTAGCACTTTTTGAGGTAATGAATATGTATGCACCTCACTATAATTATTATTACTTTTTCCCCCCCCCCAACACTCCCTTTTCCCCCCCCCTCCCCCTCCCATCATCACCCCTGTCCACACTTCACTGCACTTTTCCTCCCCTATACTTCACTCTCTCTTTCATGCTATTTGTATGCTTTCATCATTTTCACATTCCATCACACCCTTTCACTACCTATTTCATTTGTATATGGAAAGAGTACTTCTGCCAATATTTTCCATAGTTAGATACTATTTACTAGCTTCCAAAGACATACCATACAAATATGGTTGGAAACTCTCTCTGGTTTGATTTGAACCACATATACCATAGATAATATATATGGGTGACCTCGGTCCCTTGGTGGTTGTTTCTGTCCACAAAAAATCTGAAGAATCTGATTATGATCCCTTGGGTGTGCATTTGGCCTGTCTCATAAGCTCTCATCCTAGGTTTTGTGCTCGTCGTCGGCCGGCTGTTTGCTCTGGCGGGCGGTGCCCCAGTGTGTGGCCTCTCGCAAGTCACTTTCGCCTCTCGCTACCCCGGTCTGGGTTGAGGTGGTGGTGGTGGAGGCATCCGGAATTCTCCCTCGGACTGTGAGGGAAACACAGCATATCTTTCTAAGGGACCTCCATGTGGGAAGTTTTCTTTCTTCTGTTGGACATACACTACTTGGTAACCTATACCGTATTGGTGCATTGCATGATGAATGTGGTTACTGTTATACAATGTAAGCGATGTATGTATATACCAATGCTATTTATATGTTCTTTCTAGCAGACCGAACCTCTGAAGAAGACCCCAACTATTAAGGGTTGAAACGCGTCAGGTCTTATGTTCATGATAGGATTTGTTATGAATATATGTCTGCCATTGTATGTCCAGCTACTTAGCTTTTAAGCACTCCTCACTCGAGCTCATTGTTTTTAACTTATGGTATATTTTTTAATAAAGTTGTATTTTTTCATACAATACTGACTACACCTGTTACTGTGCTGCCTAAAAACCCGCCTGTGGGGAAACCTTTCTCTCTTTTTTGTTTTAATATCTAAGGGGTGAGCAGCAATTCCCTTCTCCCTCTCTAGTGTCTTTTCCTTTTCTTCGACTGTCAATTGGGTGGTTAAACACCCCTTCCCCTATGACACATGAGAGTGGAAATATGAGCTTCAGTATATAGGATTAATTTCTCTCTTTTGGTTGTTGGTACCTATATGTTTTTTGGTTAAGAATTGATATCAATATGAGTCATTTTCAAGGTACAGAATGGGTAAATTTGATGTCAGGCTATGAAACAGAGTTTGAACAAGGTGATCGAGCTAAAACTCAGATCTCATCTCTGTTCCACAAGCTGAATAGAACACTTGAGAAAAAATCTGCATTATTTTGGCACTTTAAAACTTTGAACAGATACAAAGAGGATAAAATCAATCCTTTAGGCTTACGCATTCAAATATTTCCCAATCTAGATCAAATCAGCGCCGAATGTAAAAGCGAATGGGAGGCCAATCTGAATGCCTGTTCTCAGGAAATGATGGCCATCCTCACTAGGGAATATAACAAACAAATGGCACTACTAGACATAGAGACTGGTAACATAGACACCTCCCTTAAGCCTTCTATGCAGCACACCCTGTACTCGGAGCTGCAGGCCAATCTTCGGAATGACCTGTCGACCTTTAACAGGAATGTGCTGCAGAAAAAGGAGTCGAAGTTCTGGAGGGATCATGCCGCCTTCTCTGAAGGACGAGCATATAAATGGAATAACAACTCTCAAACAACTCTCAAACAAATCTCCAATCGATCGAGTTCATATACCAACGCGAGGCGGCGACTGGAACAAAATCTTATTGCAGCATGAACAGAGGTGGATATTTAAACTAAACTCCACCTCTTTCCCAGGACTGAATGATGCTATCTCTTTTGCTCCATTCCTAAAGGGTTTTGTTTCTGGTAAAACCCAATAGGTATGTTCCCTCTCTCTATAATGTTGAGAGTGGAGTATACCTAAAGCAGTCTATCAATCAGCACCTCATTGTTAGGATCCACTTTTTTACCCTCCCTCCTCTTTCTCTCCTCTCTTTCTTCCCTCCCTCCTCCCCTTTCTTCCCCCCCCCCCCCCTTCCAACCTTCCTCCCCCTCCCTTCTTCTTCTTTCCTTGCCTCTAGTGTTATTATATTTCCGATTTGACCTTTTGATAATTTTTTCCATACTTGTTACTTTTCATTTTATATTGGTTTGTTCCGTTTGATCTTGCTTTTTTACCCCTTAATTCGATGTTATCAGGTTACCAATGCATATGATTGAATTTCTTCTTTTTTACTGATGCTCCTTTTATATGTATGTAATGTACAAATAGCAATATGTATCCAATAATGTTAAGTTGAAAATACAATGTTCTCTGTATATTGTATATGTGTCTGTTTCCCTCCGGCCAGGGGGGGCGCTGGTGCTCTCTCCGCCATCGCTCCCAGTGCGGGGGGTGATTGGTGATGTGCCTTCCCGGCAAGGGGGGGGGGGGGCACATGGGCCGACACGATTAGACGGCTCTTTTCCCCCCCCCTGCCTTTCCCCGTCCGGCGCTCGGGTGGCCACCGAGCGCCGCACTGGGGATCTATCCCTCCTTGCCGGCGGCGTCCCTGAACATTCTCGGATACTCCGCGCCACTGCGCATGCGCGGGGCCCCGCGCGTGCGACGTGACGTCATGGGTATCGCGAGATTTCGGCGAGAATGACGAGAATTCGGGGCTGACGCTCTTCCTGGACGCCGGGGAGACCACACACGGCTGCCCTAATGGCGGCCATACTGCCCCCCCCCCACGCAGCTGATGACTGACTGGGCACACCTGGGATGGGGTGGGACGGGCTATGCACACCCCTAATTAACTAAGGACATATAAATACTTTTGGCAATAGTCTCATAATCCTTTCCTGCCTGGAGGATCATACACACCCTCCTTTGCTTGCTATCACTCTTTGCCACTCGTGGTCACTATCAAGTAAGTACACCCCTCCAGCCTTATGTTTCTGCATCTTTGTTTCTACCCCATGTAATCAGGGCCTTTTGACCCTGTTATTTGCTATTTTTATTTTGTTTGACTACTTATGACCATAATGGTTGTATACTTTTTCATAGATACAAAATACAATTTTTTTCTTTTGTTTTGCTTCTAGACTAGTGGACTTAGGTTTGGACACTAACCTTCTAAGTTCCACATGACCTGTGACCAATCCCGGGTTGGCAAACAGGTGCTAATCTAGTCTTCATGGGGCACTCTGATGCAGTTACATACTATGGCTAGCACTTTTTGAGGTAATGAATATGTATGCACCTCACTATAATTATTATTACTTTTCCCCCCCCCCAACACTCCCTTTTCCCCCCCCTCCCCCTCCCATCATCACCCTGTCCACACTTCACTGCACTTTTCCTCCCCTATACTTCACTCTCTCTTTCATGCTATTTGTATGCTTTCATCATTTTCACATTCCATCACACCCTTCACTACCTATTTCATTTGTATATGGAAAGAGTACTTCTGCCAATATTTCCATAGTTAGATACTATTTACTAGCTTCCAAAGACATACCATACAAATATGGTTGGAAACTCTCTCTGGTTTGATTTGAACCACATATACCATAGATAATATATATGGGTGACCTCGGTCCCTTGGTGGTTGTTTCTGTCCACAAAAAATCTGAAGAATCTGATTATGATCCCTTGGGTGTGCATTTGGCCTGTCTCATAAAGCTCTCATCCTAGGTTTTGTGCTCGTCGGCCGGCTGTTTGCTCTGGCGGGCGGTGCCCCAGTGTGTGGCCTCTCGCAAGTCACTTTCGCCTCTCGCTACCCCGGTCTGGGTTGAGGTGGTGGTGGAGGCATCCGGAATTCTCCCTCGGACTGTGAGGGAAACACAGCATATCTTTCTAAGGGACCTCCATGTGGGAAGTTTTCTTTCTTCTGTTGGACATACACTACTTGGTAACTATACCGTATTGGTGCATTGCATGATGAATGTGGTTACTGTTATACAATGTAAGCGATGTATGTATATACCAATGCTATTTATATGTTCTTTCTAGCAGACCGAACCTCTGAAGAAGACCCCAACTATTAAGGGTTGAAACGCGTCAGGTCTTATGTTCATGATAGGATTTGTTATGAATATATGTCTGCCATTGTATGTCCAGCTACTTAGCTTTTAAGCACTCCTCACTCGAGCTCATTGTTTTTAACTTATGGTATATTTTTTAATAAAGTTGTATTTTTTCATACAATACTGACTACACCTGTTACTGTGCTGCCTAAAAACCCCGCCTGTGGGGAAACCTTTCTCTCTTTTTTGTTTTAATATCTAAGGGGTGAGCAGCAATTCCCTTCTCCCTCTCTAGTGTCTTTTCCTTTTCTTCGACTGTCAATTGGGTGGTTAAACACCCCTTCCCCTATGACACATGAGAGTGGAAATATGAGCTTCAGTATATAGGATTAATTTCTCTCTTTTGGTTGTTGGTACCTATATGTTTTTTGGTTAAGAATTGATATCAATATGAGTCATTTTCAAGGTACAGAATGGGTAAATTTGATGTCAGGCTATGAAACAGAGTTTGAACAAGGTGATCGAGCTAAAACTCAGATCTCATCTCTGTTCCACAAGCTGAATAGAACACTTGAGAAAAAATCTGCATTATTTTGGCACTTTAAAACTTTGAACAGATACAAAGAGGATAAAATCAATCCTTTAGGCTTACGCATTCAAATATTTCCCAATCTAGATCAAATCAGCGCCGAATGTAAAAGCGAATGGGAGGCCAATCTGAATGCCTGTTCTCAGGAAATGATGGCCATCCTCACTAGGGAATATAACAAACAAATGGCACTACTAGACATAGAGACTGGTAACATAGACACCTCCCTTAAGCCTTCTATGCAGCACACCCTGTACTCGGAGCTGCAGGCCAATCTTCGGAATGACCTGTCGACCTTTAACAGGAATGTGCTGCAGAAAAAGGAGTCGAAGTTCTGGAGGGATCATGCCGCCTTCTCTGAAGGACGAGCATATAAATGGAATAACAACTCTCAAACAACTCTCAAACAAATCTCCAATCGATCGAGTTCATATACCAACGCGAGGCGGCGACTGGAACAAAATCTTATTGCAGCATGAACAGAGGTGGATATTTAAACTAAACTCCACCTCTTTCCCAGGACTGAATGATGCTATCTCTTTTGCTCCATTCCTAAAGGGTTTTGTTTCTGGTAAAACCCAATAGGTATGTTCCCTCTCTCTATAATGTTGAGAGTGGAGTATACCTAAAGCAGTCTATCAATCAGCACCTCATTGTTAGGATCCACTTTTTTACCCTCCCTCCTCTTTCTCTCCTCTCTTTCTTCCCTCCCTCCTCCCCTTTCTTTCCCCCCCCCCCCCTTCCAACCTTCCTCCCCCTCCCTTCTTCTTCTTTCCTTGCCTCTAGTGTTATTATATTTCCGATTTGACCTTTTGATAATTTTTTCCATACTTGTTACTTTTCATTTTATATTGGTTTGTTCCGTTTGATCTTGCTTTTTTACCCCTTAATTCGATGTTATCAGGTTACCAATGCATATGATTGAATTTCTTCTTTTTTACTGATGCTCCTTTTATATGTATGTAATGTACAAATAGCAATATGTATCCAATAATGTTAAGTTGAAAATACAATGTTCTCTGTATATTGTATATGTGTCTGTTTCCCTCCGGCCAGGGGGGGCGCTGGTGCTCTCTCCGCCATCGCTCCCAGTGCGGGGGTGATTGGTGATGTGCCTTCCCGGCAAGGGGGGGGGGGGGCACATGGGCCGACACGATTAGACGGCTCTTTTCCCCCCCCCTGCCTTTCCCCGTCCGGCGCTCGGGTGGCCACCGAGCGCCGCACTGGGGATCTATCCCTCCTTGCCGGCGGCGTCCCTGAACATTCTCGGATACTCCGCGCCACTGCGCATGCGCGGGGCCCCGCGCGTGCGACGTGACGTCATGGGTATCGCGAGATTTCGGCGAGAATGACGAGAATTCGGGGCTGACGCTCTTCCTGGACGCCGGGGAGACCACACACGGCTGCCCTAATGGCGGCCATACTGCCCCCCCCCCACGCAGCTGATGACTGACTGGGCACACCTGGGATGGGGTGGGACGGGCTATGCACACCCCTAATTAACTAAGGACATATAAATACTTTTGGCAATAGTCTCATAATCCTTTCCTGCCTGGAGGATCATACACACCCTCCTTTGCTTGCTATCACTCTTTGCCACTCGTGGTCACTATCAAGTAAGTACACCCCTCCAGCCTTATGTTTCTGCATCTTTGTTTCTACCCCATGTAATCAGGGCCTTTTGACCCTGTTATTTGCTATTTTTATTTTGTTTGACTACTTATGACCATAATGGTTGTATACTTTTTCATAGATACAAAATACAATTTTTTTCTTTTGTTTTGCTTCTAGACTAGTGGACTTAGGTTTGGACACTAACCTTCTAAGTTCCACATGACCTGTGACCAATCCCGGGTTGGCAAACAGGTGCTAATCTAGTCTTCATGGGGCACTCTGATGCAGTTACATACTATGGCTAGCACTTTTTGAGGTAATGAATATGTATGCACCTCACTATAATTATTATTACTTTTTCCCCCCCCCAACACTCCCTTTTCCCCCCCCTCCCCCTCCCATCATCACCCTGTCCACACTTCACTGCACTTTTCCTCCCCTATACTTCACTCTCTCTTTCATGCTATTTGTATGCTTTCATCATTTTCACATTCCATCACACCCTTCACTACCTATTTCATTTGTATATGGAAAGAGTACTTCTGCCAATATTTCCATAGTTAGATACTATTTACTAGCTTCCAAAGACATACCATACAAATATGGTTGGAAACTCTCTCTGGTTTGATTTGAACCACATATACCATAGATAATATATATGGGTGACCTCGGTCCCTTGGTGGTTGTTTCTGTCCACAAAAAATCTGAAGAATCTGATTATGATCCCTTGGGTGTGCATTTGGCCTGTCTCATAAAGCTCTCATCCTAGGTTTTGTGCTCGTCGGCCGGCTGTTTGCTCTGGCGGGCGGTGCCCCAGTGTGTGGCCTCTCGCAAGTCACTTTCGCCTCTCGCTACCCCGGTCTGGGTTGAGGTGGTGGTGGAGGCATCCGGAATTCTCCCTCGGACTGTGAGGGAAACACAGCATATCTTTCTAAGGGACCTCCATGTGGGAAGTTTTCTTTCTTCTGTTGGACATACACTACTTGGTAACTATACCGTATTGGTGCATTGCATGATGAATGTGGTTACTGTTATACAATGTAAGCGATGTATGTATATACCAATGCTATTTATATGTTCTTTCTAGCAGACCGAACCTCTGAAGAAGACCCCAACTATTAAGGGTTGAAACGCGTCAGGTCTTATGTTCATGATAGGATTTGTTATGAATATATGTCTGCCATTGTATGTCCAGCTACTTAGCTTTTAAGCACTCCTCACTCGAGCTCATTGTTTTTAACTTATGGTATATTTTTTAATAAAGTTGTATTTTTTCATACAATACTGACTACACCTGTTACTGTGCTGCCTAAAAACCCCGCCTGTGGGGAAACCTTTCTCTCTTTTTTGTTTTAATATCTAAGGGGTGAGCAGCAATTCCCTTCTCCCTCTCTAGTGTCTTTTCCTTTTCTTCAATATATATATATATTTCTTAAGAGAACATATTTTATTTTATGCAAGGCTTTGACAAAGTTTAAGTGGAAATTTTTATTGTGCGAGCTGTCTGCAAAATAGAAACTTGTGGTGACAGATTCCTTAGAATATGTAGAGAATAAGACAGAATATCTCACCACACATCTGGGCCTAATGCCAGAAGGCACCTTATCGAAAGTACCTTTAAAGGTTATTTCTATATTACTTTCTTTTGTCGGAATTAAGCTAAGAAAAATATATATATATATATTTGATAAGGAAACTTTGGGGTAACTTTTTTTATTAGGTACTTTTTAAGCACGTCATCTAGCAGAAAGGTCATTGTCTTTTTACTATATGCCATATACCATATAACTTGTGATACTTGTACTCTTGTGATTGGATAAGCTAAGGGACCGCCCCTTGGTTTGCCCCTTATGATGTATATTGAATTGTTATCATATATACCAGGGTAAGAAAAAGATAAAGATATATTTGCGATATCCAACTGACTGTGTGGTGTCGTTCATATCACTCATTTTTCCAATCGATTGAAGAGGCCTTCTTGATGTCCAAGTTCAGCTCGAGCAAGGAAAAGGTTTGGGGGCGCACTTGACCAGTTGACCAGTTGACCAGTTGACCACTACCCTCACAGATGGTGTCAGAAGTGGGATATATATTCTGAAGTCCGGTGGTCAAGCCAAAGCCAAAAGAATTTTGGCCAAAGCCAAAAAGGTAAGGTCTCTTTAAATTTCTTTTGCAAGGTGGTTTTCTTGTGCTTGACCGGACTTCAGAATATATAAGGTCGGATCTGGTAAGGTCAAGTAGCTCGTCAAAATATAAGAGGAAAGTTATTGTATAAGTGTCCCCGCTAGGTTGGCCAGGACTGGTAGAATATTGGAAATATTTTACTAAGAAATAGGACTGGACATCAAGAACGTCTATATTGTATTATGATGTATTGAGTTATGTCTGATAAATCTAAGGTGGCCACCAAAAGTGAGAGGTTTCACGCAGGACGCTGCGATAATTGTAGTCTTGGATTGTTGTTTGTGTATGAAGGATCTAAGGCAATTTTGAAAGCAACTTGCCCAGGAGGTTACGTTCATAGAATTGGAAAGGGACCTTATTTTGAAAAAGGAGATCCAAAAGTTTGGACTCTGAGGTTCAACATTCATAATCAGGTCCCTTTAAGACCAAATCTAACTGTAGGCGGTGTTAGGAGTCGTATTGAACATTACTTTAAACAAACTTATACTGTTTGTCCTAATTCATTGTTGGTCTGCAATCATAGAGATTTGTATAAATAATGGGAAACCAATTGGAAAAGGCAAGTTCTGGTGGTAAGTCAGAGCAACCCACCCCAATTGATTTCGTGTCTGGAAACTGTGGAAAATATTATACTGATCCATTTTGGGCACATATACTAAAACGGGCACATAGTCTGCAAATTTCAGGATTAACTCCCTATGGCCCTTGCAGCCAGAATGATTGGGAAGAAGTTACTAAAATGTGTGGGCAACACAAACAGTATAATTATCCACCGTTTCCTTCTAACAATGATTACATGAAAGAATGTTATAAAATATGGTCTAAAGCATTGAAAGACTATAAAAAGAAATTCCCACAGACTATATACAAAAACCCGTTACGTTTTCCCACCGCACCTGTCCCATTTTTAGAAACTTCAAAAGCTTGTAATCCCTTTTATGATTCAAGCGCTCCACCTCCTTATGTGTTTCCCAAAATTGACCATCTTAAGGAGGAACCTGAGAACCCTGATACCCCCATAGAAATAATCAACCCAGAGAACACAGAGACTCCCATAGAAACAGTCAAACTAATGAATCAAGACACCTCCATAGAAACAACAGTAACAACAGATAAACAGAAAAAGAAATTATATCCTTCCCTAGAACTAACACTGGGGGGATTATTGGCGATAGCTGAGGACAAAGGTACTCATTGGTTAGAAGCACAAGAAAATAAGAGACTAGCAATTAAAGAATATGTTAGAACCGTGGATAAGTTGTCCGAAACTGTAGACAAACACCTAGAAATAGCTAAAACTAAGGTAGACGATAAAAAACAAAGAAAGAAACGAAAGGACAGAATAAGTGACTTGATGAGAGACACAGAGAAAATATTACAGGAAATAGACCAGGAGGGTCAAATGGTTACTCGAGCGGCAAGACAGAAATATCTGGACGTAATTAACAAACAAAAGGAAGACGAGAGTGACAGAGAATTGACTGAAGATTTAGAATCTTCAGGAGACGAAGGCAGTCATAGATTAAAACCATTAAAAGTCAGAGAAGCACACCAACCAGGAAAGGAAGCACTACTAGTACTTGCGGGAACAGACACAGCGTCATCCTCCACTGTGGTAACAGAAACCAGTGCCCTTCTAGTTGAGCCTAAGGAAACATTGCAAACCCACACCCCACACACCCCCGAAAATAATGGTATGTTTCCACTCATTACCATGGGTAACACCCAAGTACAGATTCCTCTCCCCTTGGGAACAATAAAGGAAATAAAGGACACATGTCCCAAGCCCAGTAAGGACCCCAAACAAGCAGTCAATTTCCTAAAACGGTATTGTTTAGGGGGTAGGATGTCTTCCGAGGATCTACAAATTATAATTAATGCAGTAGATCCTGACAGCACAGCAGAAATAAAAATAGAAGACTGGGTGGAAGAGAGTCACTTATACCAATCAGGTGAGGATTGGGACATCTTTTGGGCAGCCTTGTTGGCTGCCTGGAGGAAAGCATATAGACCTGAAACGCCGATTAATGATTTAATCTCCTGTAAACAGTTGCCGGGGGAATCCTTTCATTCTTTTGTCATACGATTGTATAAAATTTATACATCCTGTGGAATACAAAGTGACCCCTTATTTGTTAGTACGGCAATGAACAACGGGGATCCTAAGTCAGCACAAATTATAAAATTGGTAAATACTAAATGGGCAACAATGCCAGCTAAAACATTTATGGAAGACATACAAACAAGGGCAGCATCTGGTGTCTTTAATTCAAAGGGAGGACTCTTTACAATAGTGGAAGACGCTGCCATAAAACAAGAAATCACACCAATGTGTACTGCTCTTCCAATGCCCACTCATACATACAGACAACAATACCACAACAGAGATAATATTCGACAAACTGACCAGGGTTGTTTCAATTGTGGGGACCTATCACATTGGAAATCAGACTGCCCACATAGGAAAGGATACAGACCCAGACGAGGTAACGGCCCACCTCAAAGGGGACGGGGTAGAGGATACAACCCAGACAGGACACATAGTCAGACTAGACCAAACCCTAGGAATGACCAACCTAACCAACCAAACACAAGCATCCCACAGAGGGTCCAAATGAATTGGCCAGGTAACTCTGGACATTCAAACAACAACCCATTTAGACAATAGGGATGCCCAGAGCAGGTTCCAGCCCTGGTACTTCACATGTTTTCAGATCATTGGAAAATCTTACCACAAGTGACCCTTAAGATCAAGGGCCAAGTGGTAAATTTTCTATTAGACACAGGGGCGACCAGTAGCTGTGTAAACAATGAGAAATTTCTATGTGAAGATTGTACGGAGGGTTGCTCTATAGGGATCAATGGAACTGATGTGGTACACAAAATTACCCCTCTCCTAGAGGTCTGTGACTTGGAGGACAGAGTGTTAACCAAATCTAAGTTTGCAATTCTACCACAATGTCCCCTATGCCTAATGGGCAGGGACCTTATGTCTAAATTGAAACTGCATATAACTTTCACAGCAGAAGGGGGGATGGTTGCCAAGTCCCCCCACTGTGATTTACAGATGCCAAAGAGACAGGATTTTCTGTGTTACTTCATGTCAGTTCCTACATACTTAGAAACACATCCCATCTGGGCAAAGTCCAAAACCGATGTAGGACACATACCTTGTACACCATATGTACCTACCTTCAAACCAGACACAGTACCCACATTCCAGAAACAATACCCTTTGCCAAAAGAAAAGATCATGGGACTTCAGCCTCTGATAGAAGAATACCTAACATTAGGTATTCTAAGGCCTATAATTAGTCCCTGGAACACACCAATTAATCCAGTAAGGAAGGCTAACGGGGAATGGAGGATGGTGCAGGATCTTAGGGTAGTCAACAAAAGTATACAACCCTTACCCCCACTAGTGGCAGACATTTCAGGGATATTCATCAATATTCCTGCACGGTCCTCCATATACACGGTACTAGACCTGTCAAACGCATTTTTCAGTATAGAAGTGCATGAGGACTTCCAAGACATCTTTTCTTTCACATGGTCCACCGAGCAGGCCATTGGCCAGCAACTAACCTGGACCAGGCTTCCACAAGGTTATGTGGACAGTCCGGCAGCCTTTTCAATGGTGCTTAAAGCCACCTTGGATGACTGGGTCCCCCCAATGAAATCCACACTCTTGCAGTATGTTGATGATCTACTGATATGTATTGAAAGTAGGGCACAATGTGAGGTCGATTCCGAGAGTCTGATGTCGCACCTAGCACTCAAGGGTCATCTTGCGTCTAGAAAGAAGATTCAATGGGCCCAAGAGCAGGTAGAGTACCTGGGGTGCGTCATTGCAGAGGGAACACAGATGGTGTCCCCAAAACGGGTCGAAGCCCTCACTTGTCTCGGCCCGCCAAAAGACAAAGCGTCACTATTGTCCTTTCTAGGCTCAATAGTTTACTGCAGACAATGGATTCCTGATTGTTCCTACTATGACTCTCTGCTAAGGCAGGCTACAACAGCACAGGCGCCAAAGCTGATCACATACACCCCAGAAATGACTGAAGCCTTTCAAATTCTTTTGAAATCACTAGCCTCGGCCCCGGCCCTCGGCTTGCCAAATTATGAAAAGCCCTATGCCCTATACTGTGTGGTCAGGGGTCATGCCTTTGCTGCAGTTCTAGCCCAAATGCATGGCACTCACTACCGCCCCGTAGCCTACATTTCAAAAAAATTACCAGTGACAGTCCAAGGGATGCCGGGCTGCTTGCAAGCGCTGGCAGCCTGTGCAATGACTGTAAAAGAAGCACAAAAGATCACTTTAGGGACTCCAACCACCCTATACACATCACACAGTGTCCTCCATTTGTTACAAAACATGAACACCCAACACATGACTACGCAACGTTCATCAGGGTATGAAATCATTCTTACAAACACGCACAACTTAACTGTCAAAAGCTGTGCTGAAGTAACACCGGCAATCAAACTCTTACACGCTTTGCTAAAACTCCCAGTCACTCCCCAAGACTGTCATGACTGTACACAAGAACTTCTCACTGTCACAGCACCTCGAAGAGATCTCACTGATCTGCCTAATCCAGACTACCCTAATGTCTTCATAGATGGTAGCTGCACACGTCCAGCAGAAAATCAATACAAGACAGGCTATTCGGTGGTAATGCTACCGGATCTCATTCTAGAAGATGGTTACCTTACTGGCGCAACCTCCGCACAACAAGCTGAGCTGTATGCACTCACCAGGGCATGTTTAATACACAAAGGAAAAAAGGTGAACATTTACACAGACAATAGGTACGCATTCAGGGTCGCGCACGATTATTGCATGATTTGGTTTAGGCGTGGATTCCGCACCGCAGATAACAAGAAAATAAATAACAGTGGTTATGTGTACGATCTAATTAATGCAATACAACAGCCCGATAAATTAAACATTATCAAAGTTAAGGGACATGCCACTGACGGATCTCTAGAGTCACAGGGAAACGCTCTAGCAGACAGAGTAGCAAAAGCTGCAGCAGAAAGGCAGCCACAACCACATGACACAAAGCTCCTATTATTCCAGAATGACTTTAACACCCCCTCGTTCCAACACACATCTGCACTCTTGCAAAAACAGGCATCGGCTGATGACCTGGACTACTGGAGCGATTCAGGTTTGACCAGAGACCCTACAGGTCTCTGGACAAACAAGGAGGGAGTCATAGGGATACCTAGAGCAGCAGCGCCCCTATTGCTGTCTTATCTCCATGGCTTTCAGTAAGGCTAGGGGTCTTCTTCCAGATAAGAACCACCCCCCACAGTAGGACAGGCTTATCCCCATATGAAATACTAATGGGAAGGCCGGCCCAAAAGAAAGCAATTGAGGGAGAGGAGGTTAATCTTTATTCCTTACAGGAAGAGTACGTGAAACATCTGGTAAGTAGCCTTACTGAAAACTATGACAAGGTAGCTGTCACTTTTCCTCCTCTTTCCACAGAACCTACACGCCCCTTCATACCCGGTGACAGAGTCTTGATAAAGCAGCTTGCAGCAAGGAAGGTACCAGGGCCCATCTACCAAGGATAAAGAAAGCACCAAGCCTGGAAGCAAGCCAAGGACCACGAAAGAAAAAGAAACCAAGCCTAGAAGCAAGCCAAGGACCACAAAAGAAAGAGACATTGAACTCAAACCCCTGCCCAAGCCCTCTACTATCTCCACCCGAAAGCCCCCCAACCCCCCCAATCCCTAGAGATCTTAAGCAATCCCTCTGCAGCACCCTCCCTAAAGGACTCCGGAGCCCCAGAGACCTTAGACCTAATGACATTCGAGTAATAGATGTTCAGGTATTTCCCCCAGGTTCCCAGGACCCACCTGAACAGCCCTGGAAATGTACCACTCAAATAATTTTAGTCTTTGCCATCCTGGTTACTTTTAAGATTATTCTGATAACTACCTTTGTATGTTGGATGACTAACAGTTGTAATTTTCAGCTCCCTTCTAATTATACTAACCGTACTCGGCGAGGTTTTATGGGAAATTCTATTTATCCCTGCTGCACTCAAATAGTCGGACAGATGTCCAAAGTCAAAACTCAAGCCGTTACGGGGTATCATATTCAAAGGAGGGATGGGAATTGTCACATAGCAGCCATTGTCTTTACAGCCAAATATAAGGGAGTAGAAAGGACTTGGTGTATGGATCCCAATCATAAACCAAGTCAGAGCCTGGTGTCCAAGTTTAAAAAGGCCAAACTCAGAGATATAGGAATCAGCCAAGTTATTCAAAATAAAAGATCAAATTATGCTCCCTTTGCACCATTAAATGATACTAGTATGAAAAAGGCCCCCAAATCAGAATTCCAATTTTTAGAATCCAGAAGGGAACTCCTAAGACCAGACTTTAGAAGTATTAATAATGGGGCACAGCTAGATCCTGAAACTTATTCAGTACCCGGGACCTCACAACCAATAGTAAACCCTTCTACACCAGGAGTCCACAATTTAATCTTAATGGAGCAGGTAAAGACTTGTATAACGGTAGATTTTGCAGAGACACAGTAGTAAATTTTACACTGGTGGATTTGGGGCTCATAGCCAATGGGACACTAGATATAGAGGGACTTCTCACACACAACATAACAGACCCTGATGAACGCATTGGGAACATGTCCTCCTACAGTCTTTCAAATTGTATGAAAGGGAATAGCTCGATCACAGAATATTGGCTTATCAGCACACATATGAATAGTTCATGGATGGAGGAGCGGGAGGATGAGGCACCCTCCATAGGGGACTGGATGTGCCTAGTGGGACTAAGGTTCAACCTACATTCAACTGGGGATGTACCCGCCCCTCATATGCCCCACGGATGGATGGTGTGCTGCGGCCTTAGGTGCCACACCACCATCCCATATCCCCTTGATAGAAAGACCTCAGGGTGGTGCACCCTGGTAGAAATGATTCCTTTCATGGGTGCTACTCCAGGGGACTCCCCTGTTGAGATGATACCAGCACATGGTCATTTAGAGTTTGGGAGGCACAAAAGAGAGGTCACAACCTGGTGGGACAAGGTATTCGCTTCCATGGGAGGGGCAGGCATGTACAATGCACTAACAAAAGTAGATGAGTTTGGGGAACTAGTAGATTCTTGGATGAATAAAACATCAGCTGATGTGGGCTTCATCAATGAGGAATTGAGGAAAATCCTGTTTGAACAAGAAATAATCAAACAGTGTCAAGAGAGGATGATGATGGTACTGACAGGACTATGTGATGTGACAGGGGATAAAAGCCTATGTTGCACATATATGAACAACTTAACCAAACCCAGTGAAGATTTAGAGGTACCAGACTATTATGATATAATTAAAGGACACCAGGAGGAGAGAGCAAAGTTGCAGAAACAAATGAGGAGACTGGGAGACTCTTGGAACCCACTCTCAGGAATTGGGGGATGGTTCGGATCATTTTGGGATAGTGTAATGGGTTTCTTTAAAAAGGCAGGCATGATATTGATCATGATAGTACTCCTGGGTATCGCCATTTATGCCACTATCAAATTCCTATTTTATATTACTAGTAAAGTCCCTAACATTTCAGCAAAAATTAAACCGGACTCTGAGCTCAAGGAAACTATGGCCATGTTCTACATTGACCCCCCTTTACATTGAGCCAGAGGAAGCCACGGCTATGTTCTACACGGAACATACCTGGTACTCCAAACATTAGGAAATTAATGATCAGGGAGAATGAAATCCTCCCTGATCAAAGGAGGGGTTGTAAGGAAAATGGCTGCACTTTGGTTCAATATATATATATATTTCTTAAGAGAACATATTTTATTTTATGCAAGGCTTTGACAAAGTTTAAGTGGAAATTTTTATTGTGCGAGCTGTCTGCAAAATAGAAACTTGTGGTGACAGATTCCTTAGAATATGTAGAGAATAAGACAGAATATCTCACCACACATCTGGGCCTAATGCCAGAAGGCACCTTATCGAAAGTACCTTTAAAGGTTATTTCTATATTACTTTCTTTTGTCGGAATTAAGCTAAGAAAAATATATATATATATTTGATAAGGAAACTTTGGGGTAACTTTTTTTATTAGGTACTTTTTAAGCACGTCATCTAGCAGAAAGGTCATTGTCTTTTTACTATATGCCATATACCATATAACTTGTGATACTTGTACTCTTGTGATTGGATAAGCTAAGGGACCGCCCCTTGGTTTGCCCCTTATGATGTATATTGAATTGTTATCATATATACCAGGGTAAGAAAAAGATAAAGATATATTTGCGATATCCAACTGACTGTGTGGTGTCGTTCATATCACTCATTTTTCCAATCGATTGAAGAGGCCTTCTTGATGTCCAAGTTCAGCTCGAGCAAGGAAAAGGTTTGGGGGCGCACTTGACCAGTTGACCAGTTGACCAGTTGACCACTACCCTCACAGCGACTACAGTCGCTTGTGGATATATGAGGGGAACTCTCATGTTGGGCCATGCCAGGGCGTCCTTTGTGAGGGATCATCCCATTTTGGGCTCAGATGAGCTCCAGTGTTTTTGTCTCGCTGAACCGGAACTGACCAGGTTTACAACCACAGCATGGTATTAAATATATTTTCCCTTGAATGCAAGATACTATGAACAGTTATACAGTTTGCACAGTCAGTGTACTTACAATTATGATATGGAATAAGAAATGGTGTATTATTATACATGTGTTTTATGATGTTGTATTACATGCATCCTACATTTATTTATAATCTATCAATTGTAGACGTTTATACGTCCTGCAGTAACTGCACATACCCCTGAAAAAGAGAAAGTATTTATTACAGACTTGAAAAGTGTTGGGTACTTCTGTTGTCCTCATTTGTAATTCAACAGATCAATTGTGGTCATCAACTTGATATTAACTGTATCGTTTCTGTACCAAGCATCCAGCTTAAATTCATGTACTGTGTATTCATATGATTATTCTTTTAACTTCAAACTATTAAAAGATTTATATTTTTGTAATACTTGTGTGATACTCCAGTTGCTCTTTGTCCCTTCTTAATGTCCTATCCAGAGGATATTTTTCTTTAAACTTTGTAACTTAGGGATGTGGGAAAGTGCAGCCTCCTTGTGACAATTATCACCCTCTTCAAAAAAAAAAAAAGAAAACACAAAAGAGTCCTCCAATATGAATGAGAAATCTTTTTGGAAAAATTATGTTTATTAACCATTTTGTTTAGACATACATACAATACAGTACAAAACTTGTGTAGCAACACCCAATTCCACCCTCCACCCCTTCCAAATCCCCCCCCCCCCATAACCTGTGCAACATTCCATAGTAGATAAGATTCCTTACTACAACTTTGGTAACAGTAACAATAGTTTCCTAGGATTAAGGCACTACGCCATATTTTCATGAAAACATTCCTCTACTCGGTCACACCTGGTAAAGTAGTTTAAGTATGATATCAGACGGGCCTAAACCTCTACAGCTCCTATGTCAGAGTATCATTGGCATCAATCCAGCACTGCCATACTTTCTCAAATTTTTTGGGGCAGCCCCTACTGAGATAAGTAGCCTTATACAGAGGTAGTGCCTTGTTTACAATAGCTTTCCAGCAGGAGACTGTTGGTGGTTCAGGCTTCTTCCAATATAATAGGATGGCTTTGCGTGCATAAAACAGTGAAAGAGATATCATGGTCCTCTGGGCTCTACGCGGTGATATCTCTTCCACCAGTCCTAGTAAACACACTGAGATTGTAAGTGGGATGGGTATAATCAATAAGGCCTGGATGGTACGCGTAACCCCTGCCCAGAACTCCCGAATCAGCCGGCAATGCCAGAATATATGATCAAAGTCTGCAGGGCTATTGGTACATCGCCAGCACTCAGCTGCACCAGTACCATATATGCTGGTTATCCTTGCTGGGGTATAGTATACCCTGTGCAGCAGTTTAAATTGTATAAGCCTGTCTCTGGCCGACACTAGAGTCCTAAATGGGTGCTCCCACATATCATCCCAATCCTCTCCCCCAAAGTCAGGAACTAAAGCACTCCATGTGTCCCTGCATTTACTAAGCATTTTTGGCCTTTCGACAAACAAAGCTTTATAGACTTCTGATAAAGGCTTTTTTAGATTAAAGTCAGGAACTAAAGCACTCCATGTGTCCCTGCATTTACAAAGCATTTTTGGCCTTTCGACAAACAAAGCTTTATAGACTTCTGATAAAGGCTTTTTTAGATTCTCTTCACACAGCAAGGACTCCAAAGGGGATGACCCTAGTACCAGGGTATCTGATCCAAACTGCGTCTTAAATGCATGTCCTAATTGTAGATAACGGAAAAAGTACCAGTTGGGCAACCCCTGCTTGTCCTTTAATTGATTGAAAGTAAGTACTTTCCTACCGTTCACTATATGTTTCAGTTGTTTTACACCCACTCGAGCCCAAATGATGGGATCTGGTAACGTGCCTAAATGTGGAAGTTTGGGGTTAAACCATAAGGGGGTGTCAGGGGGCCATATACCCGTCTGAGATTTCATCAGCACCTGTGCTCCGTCCCATGCACGTACCGTGACACGCATCGAGCCAGTCAGAGATAGCGATGCCGAAGTGCCTCTGTATATCAAAAAAAAATAGGCTCTCATATGACCCCATATAAGCTGCTTCCAACACGTTTGCTGCATCTCCGTCGTCACGCAGCAGTCCACGTCTAGCCACTACCATTTGCCCCACTATGAAGTATTTAAAGAGGTCCGGAAGAGCCAACCCTCCCTGTCCTAGAGGCTCCTGCAGTGTTCGAAAGCTGATCCTAGGGTGTGTCATGCACCATAAGAAAGACCCAAACAGGCTGTTCACACGTTTAAAGAATGATGATGGGACCCAGATCAGGGAGTTTCCTAAGAAGTACAGGAAGACAGGCAAAACCTTCATCTTGAGTAGGTTAACCCTTCCAATAAGTGAAAGTGGTAGATGCTTCCAGGCCTCTAGCTGTATTTTTGCCTTGGTTATTAGTGGGAGGAGGTTTAGTGACATGTAATCGCTTACCTTGGGGGTTACATGAATACCGAGATATTTAAATTGAGATACCCAAGCAATGGGGACATGTTTTATTGCCAGAGCCTGGGCACCTGCATCTATGGCCATTGCACTAAATTTCTCCCAATTCACGCACAACCCCGAGAACCGGGAATACTCTAACAGGATCTCAAATACTGCCTCTAGGGATGGTCCCGGGTCCTGTAAGAAGAGAAGCATGTCATCTGCTTAGAAAGCAGTACACTCGCGGATGCTGCCCACCTCTAATGCCTTCACATCAGGTGATTTCCTTAGTGCTATGGCTAGTGGCTCTATTGCCAGGGCAAACAATGCTGGCAATAGGGGGCATCCCTGGCACTTTCCCTGAGGTGAGACCGACGTGCCCAACTTTATGGCATAAACACATCGGCTTGCTGTATAGCAAAGATATCCATGTCCTGAACACAACTCCAAACTCCATATGCTTCAGCTCCGTCGACATGTAATTCCAATCCACGGAATCAAATGCCTTAGCTATGTCGAGGGATACCACCACCCTAGCCCTTTGATTGATATGTTCAATCTGTAGGTGTGTGAACAGCCCGCAAAGGTTTGTGTCAGTTGACTTCTAAGGGATAAAGCCTGTTTGAACTATGGCCACTAAAGTAGTGATAACTTTTGACAGTCTTGTGGCTAGTATCTTTGACAAGATCTTTTAAGTCTTGATTCAAAAGTGCTATGGGTCTATAGGAGGAGCAAGCCAATGGGTCCTTACCCGGTTTGGGCAGTAGAATAACCTGAGCCTCCAACAGTGAGTCCGCCAAATCTTATTTTCTAAGCAAAAAAGGAAAAGAGATTTAAGTCGTGGGACCAGAGCCTCCAGGTGTGCCCTGTACCATTCTATACATAACCCGTCAGGGCCAGGGGATTTGTGCGGTGGAAATGATCTGATGGCCAATTCAATCTCCTTCTCAGTTATCTCAGCCTCCAAATCATTCCTATCAGCTTCCGATAGTATAGGGATATCTAAAGAAGACAATAGTGTCTACAATTCTTGTAAGTTGGGAGCGTATAGTGTCTTGTAATATTCTACAAACGTATTCAAAATATCAGATGGATCCGTAAGAAGAATGCCTTGGCCATTTTGAATACATGGTATATTTGTCTGCGTTCTCTGTTCTGCAACTAGAATGGCCAGTAACTTCCCATTTTTATCACCCTGTTCAAAGATGGACTCAACACGCTTTGTCCAGGAGGTATGCGTTAGCTCTGTGAAGTGTAGTGCCAGGAGACGACGAGCCTCCAGAAGCTCTAGGTGACATCTGATTGGTCCTTTGCATGAGCTAATTCGCGCGCCCTTTCTACATCCTGTAGTTCTTGGGTTTTAGTATTAAAAGTTTTCCGTGCTTGTTTTATGGCCAATATATACTATCCCCGCATACATGCCTTGAAGGCGTCCCACACCACAGGCAAGGCAACCGATTCAATATTATCCTCCCAGTAACCAGAAATATGTGGTGCCACTTGAGAGGACACTGACTCTACCTCCAACCAGCCCGGATTTAATCTCCATGCTCCCCCTCTAAGCCGCGAGGGCAGACCTATGTGCACAGACAAGGGTGTATGATCCGATAGGCCACCAGCCAGGTAGTTTTCGCCCCTTACTAACTGTAGCATGGGGTCATTGGTGAATGCCAGATCTATCCAAGAGGAAGATCTATGAGTTTTTGATAGATAGGAGAAGCTCCTGGTGGTTGGATTTTTCCACCTCCACAGTTCTGTTAAGGAAGCCGTGTCTGCCCATGCAGCTAAATCTACTGAGTCCGCCCTGGACACGTTAGATGAATCCAAGGCGGCACACAAGATGGCGTTGAAATCACCCGCTATCAATAAGGGAAGATGCATAAAAGGTGCCAACTTACCCAGCAGATCATACAACACCTGAATCTGAAATGGAGGAGGAACATAGAGGTTCACCAGCACCACTTTATGCGTATATAAGTCAGAAACAACAATAAGAAATCGACCTCCAGGATCAGATATAACCTGATGGATGGTACAGGACACCGTCCTGCTAATTAAAATAGTAACTCCTCTGGCGTATGTAGAGTACGTGGCAAGCAATGCATGCTGGATCCAAGATCTGTGCAAGGACAGTACCCTGTTCCCATCCAAATGCGTCTCCTGCAGGAACACCACCTGTAGTTTGATCGGTTTCAGGTATTGGAACATCAAGGCCCTGTGGAACTTATCATTTAGGCCCCTGACGTTCCAAAACACTACATTAACAATTGACCCCGTCATAGTCATAGATTAATAGACCACGTGAATTACTATATACCTTGACCATTTGTAGGTGTGACTGAGAGATACCCATATTATGTACGTGTAATGAATTATACCTGTTACCATAGACCCAATCTGAAATATGGCACATTCGTTGAAAATAAATCCCAATTCCTTTATAACTCCCTGCTGCGGTGATGAAAAAACAACAAAAACTATACACCGAGCTTGCTCCCAAAACTTGTCTCGTAACATTGAGAGAACGTGACCAGAAAAAAAGGGTCAAAACAAAACAGAAAAAAAAATTGAAAAAGGAAGTCCTGAGTCCGTCAGTCTAGAAAACAGCATTGTTCATGCCTTTTTTCGCTCTGTGCCTTCAGAGCGGAGACTTTGCATTCCCCTGGGGAATCATTCTGGCCGACAGAAAATATCCAGGCTCAACAGAAGTTGCTCTTGGGGACCGTAATGTGTATGGCATACTGAGGGTAAGCAAAAAGCCAATTGGTTCCATGTGTAAGGGAGTCATCCCCCACCCTCAGCCAAGAGTATCTCTTTCCCCAACAAACAAATTAAAAGAAGGGAAGAGGAACAAAAAAAAAAGAAGGAATAAAAAGGGAAAAAACAGTCCCGCACTTATGCCCCGTACACACGGTCGGATTTTCCAATGGAAAATGTCCGATCGGAGCGTGTTGTCGGAAATTCCGACCGTGTGTGGGCTCCATCGGACGTTTTCCATCGGATTATCCGACACACAAAGTTGGAGAGCAGGAGATAACATTTTCCGACAACAAAATCCGATCGCGTCAATTCCGACCGTGTGTGGCCTGTTCTGATGCACAAAGTGCCACGCATGCTCAGAAGAAATTTCGACACGGAACAGCTCAGTCAGGTAAAATTAGCGTTCGCAATGGATACAGCACTTTCGTCACGCTGCAATGTTAAAAATGGTTTAATACAGCTCACTCTCTTCTTCTTTATAATGTGACAACAATTAAGTAGTTTTGCTGCTCATATTCACACACACTTCTCACAAACTTATTTTTTTGTTTTTTTCTTGGGATTCCCTGAATATATTGTTATTTGTCACATCTGACATTATTTTTTTTTTTTTTGTTTTATTTTTATTTTTTGATTTAAAGCCATTTTTCGTTTAGATTTTATGTTTGTATTTTTTCCAAGGCTGATCTTTGTTTAATGTTATTTTTAGTTTTACTCCAGACTATTTTTGTGTGTGTTTTGTGTGTCAAGTTACCACAACACCATTGATATCTTTTATTATTTAATCTCAAGGAGATTGTTTGTTGTTGGTGTCCCTTGTTAATTTCACATTGTATTTTTGAAATGTACCTGAATCCTCACAAACCAACTGTCCTTTTTGAAGTAAAACACACATAGGCAAGTATAATTCAAAACAAAAATCCTTTATTAAGGGCTCAGAACCAAACAAAGAGGGAGGCAACGCTGGATCGACAGGAGAAATTAGCGAAGCCTGGGACCCCCAGGGCAGACATCAATTCTTGAACATCAAAATTGGTGGCCTGAGGAGTCCATATGTAAGGGAGGCCAGTCTGGTCCAGAAGTCCCAGAGATCCGGAAAGCAGCAGATGACATCTGTGTCCCCAGGCTGTAGTACCACAAGAGGCTGCATCTTTTGGCTGACCAGACTGGATCCAGGGTCCTCACTTTCTGGTCTTCCTTCCACGCTTCATTCCGGGCTGTGGCTGTGCTGTTGGAGATGTGGCAGGAGGAGGAGTAGGACCTGGAGGAGGAGGAGGACTGGGAGGACCTGGAGGAGAAGGAGGAGGAGGACCTGCAGGAGGAGGAGGAGGACCATGTGTGAGTTCGCAAAGGTGTGTCTCAGATGTAACTTGGGCCCTCATACCTTTATTAAGAGCCTCCAATATGAGCGACTCACACATGAGTTGTTGTCCCTCCTCCATCCTCTGCATTTTAGAGGCAATGATGGCAGCGAAGTCATCCTCCACGGTCTGTGGTGCTCCCAGGGCGTCTGTAGCCCTCCAAAAGAGGCCTATGACAGCCTTCTCTAGGGCACTCCTCCTCCTGCCACTTTCTCTTTCCAGGTGTTGGGGAGGGACCGGCATATCAGGCAGGCTGCTCGGCCCGGCCACCTCCTGGCTGAGACTTCCCTGTGTATGAAAAAGGGACATGGTTTTAGTTTTTGCTTCATCAATCACAATCAGAAATTAGTACTCCAAACTAACATCTAGTTAACATCATTGATTGGACAAGCAGAAATATTTAGAGGAATGCTATACCTGGCTCAAGCTGGGCTCCTCCACATGTTGCTGCCTGGAAGGCCCAGGTTGGGCGTCAGAAGCCTCAGCTGGAGGGGAAGGAAGCGTGGAAGGAAGACTGGAGAGTGATGACCTGGGTTCAGTCTGGCCTGCCAGAAAATGCAGCCTGTCATAGTACCACATCCTGGGGACATAGATGTCATCTGCTGCTCCGGATCTCTGCGAATCCTGGACTTTCTGGCGCTCCCTTACATATGTGCTCCTCAGGCCACCAATTAAGATCTTCAAATATGTGATATCTGCCGTGGGGATCACCTGCTTCACAATTTCCAACAATTGATCCAGCGCTGCCTTCCTCTTTGTTTGGTTCCTATAATGTGGGTGGTTGATCTCCCACAGACAGGGCAGCTCCCTGAACATGTCAATGAATATTGACATGAAGTCATTATCTTGTAATAAGATATCCATGTTCACTGCAAGACACAACACAAGACAAAGCCTAATGTCAGACCAAACTCTCCTAATCTTGTTACAATATAGGCCTCAATCTAGAAGCAGTATAGGCACAAGTATGTCTCCTAGCTTCGTCCAAAGCTCCTTCCTCCGCTCACAGATCATACGTAATACGCATGTGTGTTACGCTTTATACACACTGCGCATGCGTGTAACTCCGCCCGCCCCTGACGTTCTTTCTAGTCTATTCCTCGCCCCTTTTCGTTCGGCGCAGTGGGTGAAGAGCACATGGCGGAGTCACAGCAGGTGCGTGCTAATTACAGGAACGAGGAGGAGGAGGAGGAAAGCCCGGATCCGGACACGTCCCGATCCAGAAGGAGAAGATTTAAGGCCACAAATATGTTCTTTGGGGAGATGTTGGAGATGGTGGACATCCTGAAGAAGGCCGACTATGACGGGAAGTATGGGCCTTACCCCAACCCCAATATCAGAAAGGCCAAGATCATTGCGAAAGTGGTCAAAAGTCTGCACAGCAATTTCGGGGTACGACGATCAAAAGATCAGCTCAGGAAGCGGTGGTCGGACCTGAAATTAAGAGAGCCCGAGCAGTACCGAAAGATCCGGAGAGTGCTACAAAAAAGTAAGTAGTTGTGCTGTGTTCCTATTCTTTTTTTCTTTATTACATTCGTGCTGCTCCATATGCTTTTCTTAATTGTTGTACAGTTTAAAATGTCAATTTTAATGTTCATGGGCCCATTATTCGTTCGTATCAAACATTTTTATTTCGGCCTCTAAAACACCATTGTTTAGGCCATATGCATTTTCCTACATTTTTTAGGGCCTACTTGGATGCAAAATATTTGGTTGTGTAGATGGCTTTGTTACTAGAATGAAATGCAAACTAGATTCTGTGTAAGGAGAGGACACTCAGCAGCTGTTTTCACATCTGGACACTGGAACACTAGTGTGGGACACAAGAACACCCTTTTTATTAGGGGGGGCACACAGGTGCTCCAGTGTATACTATAGGGGGGGCTCCATCTGTGAAGCTTGTACAAAACAGGTAAAGTATTGCAGGTTGACAAAGGACACTAAAAAAGCGACATCTTGGAACTCTGCTAAAATTGACAATTGTACACCACTTCCAAGCAATGTTTCCTATTTATAGTTCTGACATCAAATATCTGTGTGCTAATTATACCATTTTTGTTTTACATAGGGGAGAAAAGACTCGGAGGACACCCCTCATCCGAGGAGACCAGAGACCCCCCACCTCTGGAAGAAGGTGAAATACCCCCAACCCAAGCGGAGCAGGAGGAGGAAGAAGATGTGGTGGAAATTGGCACCACAACAGGTGAGTGTCTGCGACCACAGACTCAGGTAAGAGATGGATGCTGGCAGTTTTTTGATACCTGTTTTTGTTTTGTTTCTCTCTTTTTAGGTGATCGTGAGGTTATGGATCGAGATCCTTTCACATCAGAAAGTGCCCAGATCCTGATCGGGGGGATAATGGGGTGTAATTTAGAATTGGAAAACATCAAGAAAAAAATCAATGATGTGATTCAAAAAAATAATAACATCATTGATGTTTTGGGGCGAATTTAAAACCCCACAAAATCTCTTTTTTTTTTGTGTGGTACAATCTTTTAAAATTTTTTAGCGATGTTTCCAAATGCCAAATTTGGAGGATGCACACAGTGTGCCAACATGTGCTATCTGCCATCACGGGAGATCAATGGACGCGTTTTGGGGGTGTAACCCCTTCCTCAATAATAAAGTAGCAGTGAGGAAGGGGTTGCTCCCACAAAAGACGGCCCTTAGTCCCCCGTGATGGCAGCTAGCACATGTTGACATTCGTAAATTGGTGTGCATCTTCCAAATTTGGCTTTTCAAGGGGTGACTTCACCCCATCTGAACGCAATATCAAACGCTGTTCCTAAATACTCATTTCTGATATTGCCTTCAAGTTTTACCATATGTGAACTTTGTAAGTTCAAGATTGTTGTGTTTCTTGTTGGTTTTACACAGGCCTGTTTTATCGTAAATGGACATTTCTATTTTTGATAATGCCACCCCAAAAATTGTTATACAACAAACATGTTGGTTTGTTTTAAAAACCGTTTCTAAATGCACATGTGATTGTGCAGGTATTAAAAAGTTTGTTAATCAAGAATGTGTGGATTATTGTCTCAATGCTACAACACTTTTGTGGTGATGTAATTGCTGTTTTCTGAGAAAATGGTGGTTATTTCCTAAGGGCAAATCCTCTTTGCACTACAAGAACATTTTCAGTGCAGTTTCAAGAGCACTTGTAGTAAAAAAAGTGTATACGCCTTTAGTAAATAACAGCCAACAGTGCTTTGTATAATGTTACACAATCACGCCATTTTCAGGACTCCACACATTGTTGTCAGCTAAAACAAACACAAGCAGTAAATGTCACCAAAGATTAGTTTTTTTTTTATTTGATAAATGCTTCACAAATTGTCTGGCATATTGATGGCCCCCCTACCCGCAAAGAACTCAAGGTATCTTAACCGGACATCACGGGCACTCAGGGAGGACAAGCCAGGACGGCCACTTTCAAGCGCCGTCATGGTTGTATCATGTAGATTTCCGGCCTCAGGCCCAACTGAGCCAGCATAGTTGGCAGAATGTTGGCGTAAAAAGTTATGTAGAACACAGCACGCCAGGATTATATGATTAAGTTTATACTCCGCCATATGGATGGGTGTCAGAAATAGGCGGAACCGGCTGGCCATGATTCCAAATGTGTTCTCCACCACTCTTCTGGCTCTGGCCAGCCGGTAATTAAAAACCCTCTGTTCCGGGGTGAGGGTCCTCATCGGGAATGGCCGCATAAGATGGTCCCCCAGCGCAAATGCTTCATCCGCAACGAAGACGAATGGGAGTCCTTCCACATTGTCCTCTGGAGGTGGCAAGTCCAAGCTGCCATTCTGGAGATGCCTGTAGAACTCCGTCTGGGTGATGACCTACAGGGTTAACAGAGGACGGAATTAAAATTAGACTTGAGAAACTTAACATTAATAAATCACCGGGACCAGATGGCTTGCATCCGAGGGTACTTAGGGAACTCAGTCAGGTGATTGCCAGACCGTTGTTCCTAATTTTTACAGACAGTCTATTGACTGGAATGGTACCAGCTGATTGGAGAAAAGCCAATGTAGCACCAATATTTAAAAAGGGCCCAAAAAACATCCCTGGGAATTACAGACCAGTTAGCCTAACATCAATAGTATGTAAACTCTTGGAGGGGATGATAAGGGACTATATACAAGATTTTAGTAATAAGAATGATATCATTAGCAGTAATCAGCATGGATTCATGAAGAATCGTTCTTGCCAAACCAATCTATTAACCTTCTATGAGGAGGTGAGTTGCCATCTAGATAAAGGAAGGCCCGTAGACGTGGTGTATCTGGATTTTGCAAAAGCATTTGACACAGTTCCCCATAAACGTTTACTGTACAAAATAAGGTGCGTTGGCATGGACCATAGGGTGAGTACATGGATTGAAAACTGGCTACAAGGGCGTGTTCAGAGGGTGGTGATAAATGGGGAGTACTCAGAATGGTCAGGGGTGGGTAGTGGGGTCCCCCAGAGTTCTGTGCTGGGACCAATCCTATTTAATTTGTTCATAAACGACCTGGAGGATGGGATAAACAGTTCCATCTCTGTATTTGCAGACGATACTAAGCTAAGCAGGGCAATAACTTCTCCGCAGGATGTGGAAATCTTGCAAAAAGACCTGAACAAATTAATGGGGTGGGCGACTACATGGCAAATGAGGTTCAATGTAGAAAAATGTAAAATAATGCATTTGGGTGGCAAAAATATGAATGCAATCTATACACTGGGGGGAGAACCTCTGGGGAATCTAGGATGGAAAAGGACTTGGGGGTCCTAGTGGATGATAGGCTCAGCAATGGCATGCAATGCCAAGCTGCTGCTAATAAAGCAAACAGAATATTGGCATGCATTAAAAGGGGGATCAACTGCAGAGATAAAACAATAATTCTCCCGCTCTACAAGACTCTGGTCCGGCCGCACCTGGAGTATGCTGTCCAGTTCTGGGCACCAGTCCTCAGGAGGGACGTACTGGAAATGGAGCGAGTACAAAGAAGGGCAACAAAGCTAATAAAGGGTCTGGAGGATCTTAGTTATGAGGAAAGGTTGCGAGCACTGAACTTATTCTCTCTGGAGAAGAGACGCTTGAGAGGGGATATGATTTCAATTTACAAATACTGTACTGGTGACCCTACAATAGGGATAAAACTTTTTCGCAGAAGAGAGTTTAATAAGACTCGTGGCCACTCATTACAATTAGAAGAAAAGAGGTTTAACCTTAAACTACGTAGAGGGTTCTTTACTGTAAGAGCGGCAAGGATGTGGAATTCCCTTCCACAGGCGGTGGTCTCAGCGGGGAGCATTGATAGCTTCAAGAAACTATTAGATAATCACCTGAATGACCGCAATATACAGGGATATGTAATGTAATACTGACACATAATCACACACATAGGTTGGACTTGATGGACTTGTGTCTTTTTTCAACCTCACCTACTATGTAACTATGTAACTATGACTCCACCATCGGACATCCGGCCATTCTTCCCCACGTCCACATACAAGAAGTCGTAATTAGTTGACACCACCGCCAACATCACAATACTATTGAACCCCTTATAGTTGAAATAGTACGACTCCGAGTTGGGTGGTGGGATGATGTGGACGTGTTTCCCATCAATTGCCCCTCCGCAGTTAGGAAAGTCCCACCGCTGGGCAAAGTGGGAGGCCACAGTCTGCCATTCCTGTGGCGTGGAAGGAAACTGTTGAGGAAAACAAAAATAATTTACTATTTTTGCACATAAACATGGCAAGCAGATTAGGCACAAACATTCTTGGACAACCTCCAGATAGCATTTATTAAGGGGAAATTAACACCAAAGTATAAGGTACACCTATCATATTCAACCCCCCCCTCTCATGGGTCATTTCTAACATTATGGGGGGCAGGGAATTGTGGACAGGTAACCCTCTTCACTTCATTGAGAGATGAATGCCTAAATACAGGGTATTACTTGTAACAGCCCCTCCTTAGTTACACTATTGGCAGCCCACTGGACAGGTAAGAAGTGTCATAATACAAAGATATAAATACACACTGTACACATTTGAGGACATTTGGACATTATGATTTTACCTATCAAGATAATAATAGGATATAAAAACTGTAAACAGTACCATTGGAAAGTATACAGGCAGGCCCTTGCACTACATGCTTTGGGGAATTCATCCATAAATCTGACCAGTAAAGAGATGGGTATAGTGTGTATGGGTTTGGCAAAGTAAGCAGATAGATGATTGAGGATAGATAGAGAATTGGGATCAGCTGACTTAGCAGTTGGGGGGAGGGAGGGTTTAGAAAAATGATTTGGGGACACTACAAAAAAAAGCCTCTGGCACTCTGCCTGAATTTAAAGCACAAATCAAATTTCTAAACATTTTAGGGGGTGTTTGAGGTAAAGCACTACTATGGAGCTGATAAAATACATTGTTAAGTGACTACATGAGGTGAATATAGGGGCAGGAGAGCATGTTGGGGAGGTTATTGAAGGCAGATATGTATGAATCATGGTAATTAGGGAATGAGGAAAGAAATACAAGATATTAGCAAACATTAAATACAATAAAATGTGATATTAAAGGATAAAAATCTTACCTTAATATAGTCCTTCTGCAGGACCTGGATGATAGCAGAACAGGTCTCTGGGATAATGATACCCAGAGCCTGGGGGGAGATGCCTGTCGAGAACTTGAGGTCCTGCAGGCTTCTCCCTGTCGCCAAGTATCGCAGGGTAGCGACCAGCCTCTGCTCCGGAGTGATGGCTTGCCTCATGCAGGTATCCTGCCTGCTGATATAGGGGGCCAGCGAAGCCAACAAACGGTGAAATACGGGGTCCGTCATCCTGAGAAAGTTCCTGAAATCATCAGGATTATTCTCACGGATCTCACAGAGCAAAGGCATATGAGAGAACTGGTCACGCTGAAGCAACCAATTCTTGGTCCATGAACTCCTCCTCACCCTGTTCATGGACTGGACTTGTGTCAAGGTCAGGACCCCAAAACCAAGCCCGAACAGCACGAACTCTACGAGGAGTACGTATACGCAACATGGCTAGAAAACGGTCGGCTGCTCAGAACGAAGTAACAGAACGCACTGAAGAACAGCAAGGCCTGTGAAGAGCGACCTGAAAAACAGTAACGAACGAACAAGAACACAATGACTACTTAAAGTCACGCGGAACTTGCTTGCACGCACTGAAGAGCAGATACAAACCCACAAGCACAAACTGAACGGCAGAAAACGATCTGAAAGCCACGAGTCTGAAAAAGCGCGAATCGTCTCTCACCAAACTTTTACTAACACAAGATTAGCAAAAGGAGCCCAAAAGGGTGCCGCGCTTGGTTCTGAACTGGCCTTTTCTAGTCTTGTCGTACGTGCTTGACGTCACCGCGTTCTTGGCGATCGGAAATTCCGACAACTTTGTGCGACCGTGTGTACGCAAAACAAGTTTGAGCCAACATCCATCGGAAAAAATCCTAGGATTTTGTTGTCGGAATGTCCGAACAAAGTCTGACCGTGTATACGGGGCATTACAGTTAAGAAGGAGAAAACAGATGACATAATAGCGACATGACTCACAAACCGTTGATCCAGTCGTTGGCCTCCATAGGTGTGTCAAAGAAATGAACCGTGCCCTTGTGGGACACCCGCAGCCGGCTGGGGTATAACATGCTATACTTTATATCCTTTTCTCTCAGCCTGCGTCTCACCTCGTTGAAGGATCTGCAACGTTTCTGGACCTCGGCTGAAAAGTCCGGAAAAAGCATCACTTTGGTATTCTCATAGGGCAGCTCTGGGTGTTTCCGGGCCTCTGCCAATACCATATCTCGGTCCCAAAGTTCAAGAACCGCACCAAAAATGGCCGTGGGTGGGCACCCTCAGGTGGACTAAAGACCTCACCACCGCATGTAGATCCGCTATCTGTGCTGCTTGGGACCCTTGCTAATTCTCCACCTCTCCAATCCGGCCTTCTGCCTCAAACAGCCGCCCCCTGATTTTGTCCAGATCATGGCGGATCAGTGTACATTCAGATGCCATGTGTTCCACCCGCACCATCAGCATAGTTTTGAAACCTTCTATGGCCTCCAGGATAGGTTTCATTATGGTGTCCAGTGCTGCGGCTAACAGAGTAGGGGACAGAGGGAATTCTTGTTCCACATCAGGAGATTGCATGGCTGCAGGTGTGCTCACAGGGCCCGGCCGTGTCTCCCATTCACTCTGTGCGCCGGAGATATTGGGCAAGATGACGCCTGGAGAGTCTGCGGCCCGCCCCTTCCCCGAGCGCTGTAATTCGGGTCTTTCAGGGACTTACCCCGGCCTTTTGCGGACATGATCGCTGTCTTCGTGAGATCCAGAGCACTGCAGGAGGTAAATAGGTGTCCGTTCAACGGTGTCAGAGTGGGGGAAAACGGGATTTTAAACGGATGTGCACGGAGCTCTGGAGGCACACGTCTTCTCCGGCTCACATCCCGGCCACGCCCCCCATGAATGAGAAATCTTGAATATCCTCCAATGGAAGGAAGGTGAGTGAACCAAAACACAATATGTTGTGACTTTCTTGTGTGACTATGATGGACAATAGTGAATCCACCACCACAAAAAGAGTGCATGCTTACCAGCTGCACAAGCTTTACAGCTTTAACACTGAGCCTGGGCCTTTTCCTCTAAGAACCTCAATTGGCCGATCGAACCACAGACAGCCTCCATACACCACTATAGACTGTTGATCACAAGGAAGGTTGGAGAACCCAGCATTCACATCCACACTCGATAATGACAATCACACCAGCCCAAAAGGAAGGGAGGAAAGAATAGCCATAGGTAAAAACAAATGATGTTTATTAAATAAAAAGTATTACTTGCATGTGGGTAAATTTTTACCAGTGTAGAACATAAGCCGGCCAGTCGGCAACGATACAAATGGCCATCTAAACGGGACGTTAACAGCACGGTGATGTTAGCACGTCGCTCCTGCGTTTTGTCACAAGTCTGACTTCGTCCTGGGGCACATGTGAAGTGAATAAGCCAAGCAAACCGGAAGAAAAGGTTGATCAAAGCGAACCTGTGCAGGAGTCAGAACAAGAGGTGGAACTCACAATGTCTAACCAAATTCCCCACCAGATCCTGAACTGTCTGAAATCAGAAGATCCACTCGGACTACAAAGGGGATACCACCCTGCAAGCTGTCATACACTGTCAAAACACACAGCATACTTGAACCAACATCCTGGGAAGACATAGAAAAACTGCCAAAATGGGAAGCCAATAAATGGAGAAAAGCAGCAGAAGAAGAATTAAAGTCACTACAGGAAAATAAAACCTGGACACTCTCAGAGCTCCATCCTAACCACAAAACTATAGGAAGTATGGGGACTTTCAAAAGTAAAGTCAGACACAGAAGGGAATATCCACAAATACAAAGCCAGACTAGTTGCCAAGGGTTACTCCCAGAAATTCGGTGAAGATTTTCATGAAACATTCGCTCCTATCGTTGCTGCCGGAAAGGGCATGCAAGTGAAACACCTAGACGTTAAAACTGCTTTCCTATATGGAGACATTAATGAAGACCTCTGCATGGAGCAATCGCCAGGATTTGAGCAAGGAGACAACCTCGTATGTAAACTTCAGAAGAGCATCTACAGTCTTAAGCAATCTGCAAGGATGTGGAATGAGAAAGTGAATGAAGTGCTTACTAGAGAGGGATTCTCAAGAAGTAAAGCAGGCTCCTGTCTCTACTCCAGGAATCAATAAGACAGATGGCTATACATCCTTATCTATGTTGATGACATTATAACCTGTTCCGAACAAGAAGCGGATTACAATCAGTTCAAAAGCTGAAAGAAAATGTTGAAATCAAAGAACTTGGGAACATTAGCTACTATCTGGGAATCCAAATAGAGAGATAAGAAAATGGAGGTTATCTTCACAACCAATCTCAGAAAATCTCAGAAATCTTGGAACAATATCATATGCAAGATGCAAAGGAAGTGAAAACACCTATGGAACCAGGCTATCAAAAGAGCAATGAAGCAGAAAACTTGCTACCCAACAATTATACGTATCGCAGAGCAATCGGCAAGCTGCTATATGTTGCCACTGTGACAAGACCAGACATAGCTACAGCAGTGGGCATACTATGCAGGAAAGTCTCAGCTCCCTGTTAGCATGACAGGAACGCAATGAAAAGAGTGATGCAGTACCTCAAAGGAACAATTCAGATGAAGTTACGGTTACCAGCAACATCCAATCCAAAACTGGTCAGATATGTGGATGCTGATTGGGCCGGTGACTGTACAGACTGCAAATCCAGGGGATTAATCTTCCAGTATGGGGAAAGAACCATAAGTTGGTCTAGTTGATCCTCAAGTATCATCTACTGCGGGACAATAAAGAGCAAAGTGTTATTGACATTCAATACTGCCCATCAGAGGAGATGACTGCTGATGCACTTACCAAGTTTTTGTTGAAGGAACGTCATAGTTATTTCCAGAAGAAGCTGAATGTAATATGACAAAGTACATGCTGTTGAGAAGGGATGTTGGATGAACAACATGTAATGTAAAGTTGCTTATATAAACTGAAGAATATACACTGTATGCATTATACCTATCTATGCAGCAGGTGGCGCTGTAGTATTATAGTGTATGGTACATGTTTTCTATAATATGACAAGATGTTTGTCTATCCTCTTTCTACGTACTTGTAATGTCCTGTTTACTGTAAGACACGCATTGCTAATTCTCCATGAAAGTAAAGTATTCTCTGCATATAACAAGTTATAAATTCAAAATCTTAATTTCACAGTAAATAGATAAATAATAAATCATTATGTTATAACATATAGCATAATAATATATGATTTAGCTTGATTCAAACAGTACCTTTTCAGCAGCAGCAGATTCTCACTCTCCCTCTTAAAAGTGTTGTCAGGTCTCAGGGTTTTTCACCTTAATGCATTCTATGCATTAAGGTTAAAAAACGTTTGTGGTGAAGCTGCTCCCCAGAGCCCCCCCCCCTTTTACTTACCTGAATCCGATCTTTCCAGTGACGAGAACGAGCACAGCAGCTCCAGCCGCTGTCTCGGGTCCTCATTGGATATATTGATTGACAGCATTTGCTGCTAATCTAATCCAGTGACGCGGGAGCCAGGGGTGGAGCCGAGTCTTGCTGTCTATGTCAATGGACGCAGCAGGACTCGGGAGCGCGCCCACACGATTGCCCCCATGGAATGCAGCTCTCCATGGGGGCACTCGATGCGAGGAGGAGCCAGGAGCGCCCAGAAGAGGAGGAGGATCGGGCCGCTCTGTGCAAAACCCTTGCACAGAGCAGGTAAGTATAACATGTTTGTTATTTTAAATAAATAAATTTAAAAAAAAAACGGAACCTCTACTATGACTTTAACTGCGTGAGAAAAATATGGGATTATGGGTAAATCTTATACCCATAAACCCATGTTTTTTCCTTCTAGGTTAGAGGGCTGGGCTTTAGACACATACCCCCTTCTATGACACTGTAGAGAGAGGACAACCTCCACTGCAGAATTTTTATTGGACAACTTGGATCAATGCTGCTTTACCATTGTGAGCTCATCCTCCCAGTCTGCTGCAAAAGGTGTGTGCCAGCTTGTATTTAAACTGGCCGCTCTATATGTAGCTTCTTACAGGCTGCACAAGGAAACTTGTATCTCTGGATCCATAGGTGGCAGGAGCTCCACATTTTAACCAGTGGTGGTTGGGATCACTGTGACCCCAGGTCGCTGAGCTACGACCCTGGAAGCTCGATCGTTTTTTTATTTTTATGTTCATGGCAGGTGAGACTGCCTCACCTGCCTCCCCTGACTGCAAGTCCCTGCTAAGCTCTAACGAGCAGGACCTTCTGATTCCTCCTGTACTGAATTGTATTGTAATTGTACTGTCTGCCCTAATGTTGTAAAGCGCTACGCAAATTGTTGGCGCTATATAAATCCTGCATATTAATAATAATAATGTAGCGGTACCCCCGTAGGGGCTGCTGATTAACTCAATACCCCACTGGCTACCCCGACTCTGCGGATCCTCTCTTACCTCTGACACCTCGGGTTCCATATTGTAAAGTGATGTTGTCAATGAGAATCACACAACAAGGTACTGAATATTTAAGTAGATTTAATGTAATATATGCTGAACATAAATGAAAGTGCAATTCAATATAAACAGCAGGTAACAATTGACAACATAACATATAAGCTTTATGATTGTAGATCAAACCGTTACCATAAGATGTGTGTGCAAACAGGCAAGCAAAGGGATAGGCGTCCAATATACCGAACTTAGATATTAAACGCCTTCCCTCCAACCCCAAAGCACACACACCAATTCTGCAAGAAATGCTATGAACATGAAATAATACAATACACTATATTTATATTCTGTACTCAAGGGCTCCCCCTAGGTTGCAATGCAATGTTCTGAATGCAAAGTGAACTATGATGTTCTGTGAAAGATGATAGAAGTCTCTTGTTTTCTTGATCTTCAGCTAGCTCAGGGTGTTAGACTGCAGTATTTGTAAATCCAAACAGGGAAACAAGTAGAAGTAGACTGTAGAATGAATAATGCGCTGATACTTGTGTACTTGTGACAAAAGGCACTTATTATAATTCCTCCTTTGCGGTGGATGTGTTGCATTAACATTAACTTTATAGCACATGGAAAAGCAACCCTGCAGTTCCGCTGTAAGCAGGCTAAGAATGCATGAGAATACTTCTGTGGGACTACAAGTCCCACCAGCAGTCTGTAACTACGTAACATGGCAACAGTACACTATATTTATCTGGGCAAGTACCCGCTCACCACTACAGGCCCAGATGCTTGCAAGGTTCCTTTACTGGTATCTCAGTCCCGATCCAAACTGGCACCTTCACACCGCACTGCTCTTTCTGATGGCTGATGTAACTGTAATGCAGTATCCTCCGGTCCATCCGCATGCTGGTCCAGCTGACTGTGCTCTGGAACTCCTCAGAGGCCAAACGATTCCGCTCCGTGCCTTCCAGGCCACAGTCTGTCGGTCACACACAGACCTCTCTGTAGGCAGGCTTTGAATGGAGTTCCAAGAGGCCGGAAAAATGGCCGCGCTGCCCCTTTTATGTCACAACCCAGCAGGCTGTTCTGTGACCTGGCATTGTGGGTAGGTGAACTGGGCGTTGTGGGTAGGTAGTTCCCAGACTAAGTTTAAGCCCAAGAGTCACTTCCTCATTCACTACATCTCCCACAATGCTTTGGAGCATGGCTTTAATGAAACCAAACAAAAGTCTTAATAACATTAAATAGAAAGGACACTAGAGGGAGCCAAACTCTTACTTATAACCTACTGCAATGCATAAATTAGCAAAGCATGGCTACAATAATACTACCAAACATGAGATATGCCCATATTTGGGATATGAATTGTCGCTGGGTGGGTGGAGCCTGATGGCAAACTGAGAGACTAGTTTCCCATGCAATCCACTTCACTTGTGGAAGTTTGGCCAAATAGCGGTTATGGATCCACCCACTCCTATGTGCTATCAAATCAAAAGTGGAATGGGCAACTCGGTCTCATTCCTAAATGCTGACAATTTTTATATGGTACATATAGGCAAGCATAGGCAAGGTTATGCGATTTGGCTACACAGCCATAGCATAACCCATTTTACAATAAACACAAATTTATATAGTAGTTTCCTTCCCAAAAGCAGAGAGAGAAGGGTGGAAAAGGAAAATAGGTGATCAGTAATTGCCAACCTCTACATTCCATTCCAAACCATGTAGGAGGGATGTCATCTGGTATAGCAGATATATAGAGATGACCTGATTACGGTGTGGGGTAGCACAGAGGAATGCTTGGACACGTTTGTACAATATGGTGGCACAGTGGTGTAGTGGGTAGCACTCACGCCTAGCAGTAAAAAGGGTTGCTGGTTCGAATCCCAACCACGACACTACCTGCCTGGAGTTTGCATGTTCTCCCTGTACCTTTGTGGGTTTCCTCCGGGTACTCCGGTTTCCTCCCACACTACAAAGACATGCTGGTAGGTTAATTGGCTTCTGTCTAAATTGGCACTAGTATATGAATGTTAGTTAGGGACCTTAGATTGTAAGCTCCTTGAGGGTAGGAACTGATGTGAATGTACAATGTATATGTAAAGCGCTGCATAAATTGACGGCGCTATATAAGTACCTTTAAATAAGAATAAGAATATCTTAACACAAATTCATTGAACATGAAAGTGACTACAGATCTGTTAATTTCCTGAATATAACACTAGAGGGCAGTGAGATCACAAGCATACGAAGTATCAAAACATTCAGTAAAACTAGTGCTGGCAACTCACTTCTACTCATGACTAGTTGACATCTGACACACAGGGGATCATTTTTGTAAAATTCTTTTTATTAGAGTTTTCATAGACATTGGGGATCATTTCCTAAGAATACTGAGAAGCAATGGTTATTGAATTTCTAATTGCACCTAATTAAAACAACAAAGACATCAATTTGGCATACAGGAAAGCGCGATCAAATAGGCGAACGCCTAATAGTAAATGTCAAATCGGCATAGTCGCGTTTATATAATTTGCAATGGCAAACGTGTTTCCTAGAAGGTGACAAACTGCAGGACTGAGCCACAATAGTATTTGTGTGTGTGTGTATAAATAAACCATTGGTAAATTTTGAAGTGTTTTACATCTTTTGATGCTAATTATATTCTTAATTCTCTTTCCTGTTTTTTTTTTTTTTTTTTTACTTGTTCTGCAAACTAATGCATTTCTAAATGAGTGTTACAGAGCAATGCATATTATTTTCTAATGTTAAATATTTGGAAAATTTGCAGTTATATCTCTGTTATATGAAAATGACCGGTTACACTTACCGGTAATGGTGTTTCTGGGAAATCTTCCAGGACGGCACCCTGAGAGATGACTGGTCCACCTGACAGGAAACACAATCAAAGAGGTTAAAAAACCCCACCCCTCCCTGTGCTCCTCAATTGTAAAAAAGTATTGACCCACACCAGTGCACGAGAGTAAACATAAACACCACAAAACTCTATACCATATGAAAATACCTAAAAAGAGCGGGTGGGAAGTAGGCCTGCCATCCTGGAAGACTTCTCAGAAACGCCATTACCAGTAAGTGTAACTGGTCATTTTCTCAAGTCGTCTTCCAGGACGGCACCCTGAGAAAAGAGCAAGTAGCTCAGTCCTACCTTAGGGCGGGACAAGCACTTGTAGGACCTGCCTACCAAGTGCCAGATCATGAGGAGACAGTAACTCCACTCTATAATGCCTCAGGAAGGTGTTCTGGCTTGTCCATGTAGCGGCTTTACATATCTGCTCCACCGAAGCTCCAGCCCTTTCTGCCCAAGAGGTCACCAGAGATCGAGTGGAATGTGCCTTAAGGTCCCTCGGGACTGCTGTAGCAGAATGCTCAGGCTTAGGAAGTAGCATGTTTAATCCATCTTGCTATGGATGCTTTAGATCAGGGATATGCAACTAGCGGACCGCCAGCTGTTGCACAACTACAAGTCCCATCATGCCTCTGCCTCTGGGTGTCATGCTTGTGGCTGTAAGAGTGTTGCTTTGCCTCATAGGACTTGTAGTTCTGAAACAGCTGGAGGTTCCGCTAATTGCATATCCCTGCTTTAGTTGCTTGGTGGCCTTTCTTTTGGCCGGAAAAGTTAACTAATAGATGGCTGGACCTTCTAAACTCTTTAACTTTTTCTAAATAAATTAACAGACACCGTCTGACATCTAGACAATGAAAAGAAATTTCCCTCTCATTTTGGGGATTGTTACAAAAGGAAGGAAGCACTACTTCTTGAGTTCTATGGAACTTGGATGCTACCTTGGGGAGGTACAGGGGCTCCTGCCTAAGTATAACCCTGTCCTCAAGCAAATGAAAAAATGGTTCTTTAATTGAAAAGGCCTGAATGTCGCCTATCCTCCTAGCTCAGGGGTCTTCAAACTGCGGCCCTCCGGGTGTTCAGGAACTACAATTCCCATCATGCCTAGTCATGTCTGTGAATGTCAGAGTTTTACAATGCCTCATGGGATGTGTAGTTCTGCAACAGCTGGAGGGCCGTAGTTTGAGGATCTCTGTCCTAGCTGATTTAAAAAAGCCAAGTAGAAAAGCCAACTTAAAGGTGAGAATTTTGAGGGGAATCTGATCTAACGGCTCAAATGGAGCTTTGGTTAACCCCTCTAAAACCAAGGTAAGGTCCCATGGCGGAAATCTAGAGAACTGAACAGAGGACAACCTATCTCAGACCAATAAGAACTTCTTGATCAGGGGGTCTAGCGCCAAACGTTAAGCGTCTTGGTTGCCAGTCCCTGATACGCGCCATCCTAGAGAAAATCCAGGATGGCAGGAATTTCTTGTTGAGAAGTTCCTCTCGCCTCACACCAGCGAGAGAAAAACCCCCAGGTCTTAGTGTAAATATGCCTTGTAACTGGCTTCCTACTTAGCAGAAGAGTATCCAATACTCTGTCAGATAGGCCCTTCTCCCGCAGGTTCTGCCCTTCAAGAGCCAGGCCATCAGCTTGAAGAAGCTGGGGTCTGGATGGCAGACTGGACCCTGAAGGAGAAGGTCCTGCTGAACAGGTAGATGCTATGGGCCAACTCTGTAAGGTTGGAAACCAAGCCCTCTTAGGCCACCATGGGGCAATTAGGATCAAACTGCTTTCTGGGAGAAACAACTTCTGAAGAACTCTCAGAATTAGCCCCGGGGGGGGGAGGCATAGGCCAACCGGAAGTTCCAAACCTGGGCCAATGCATCTATCCCCTCCAAGCCTCCTTCGAGGGAGAGAGAAAAGAATCTCTTTACCCTTCTGTTCCTTCTGCGGGCGAAGAGATCGATCTCTGGATCGCCGAAATGCCAGCATACCAAGGAGAACACATCGGGATTCCACTCCCATTCCCCCTGGAGAATCGGTTGACGACTGAGATAGTCTGCTTCGATGTTTAAAGTTCCCTTTATATGCATTGCAGAAATGTAGAGAATCTGAAGCTCTGCCCGGCCAAGGATCTCTAGTGCCAAGGTCAGAAGAGCGTGAGATCTGGTGCCTCCCTGGTGATTTAGGAATGCCACAGCCGTGGCATTGGCTGAAAGAATCTGGACCTCTCGGTCCTTGATCCTTCCTTCGAAAGCCTTTAATGCTTCCCTGATGGCCAAAAGCTCTCGAAAATTGGAGGAGGCGCTTCTCTGATTCGGGTCCCAGGAACCCTAGGCTCGCAGTTCCTCCAGGTGGGCCCCCCAACCCCAGGAACTTGTATCTGTTGTTGTCCTGAGAGGCTGAAGGAGACCCCCCTGAAGCCTCTGAGGATAAAGCCACCAGCAAAGAGAGTCTTTTACTGCGCCTGGAATGGCAACTTTGATATCCAGAGTCCTTCTTTCCCTGTCCCAGGAGGACAGGAGGAAGTGCTGGAGGGTCCTGGAGTGTAGCTGAGCCCATGGAACTGCTGGGATACACAAAGACATTAGACCCAGAACCCTCATAATCCCTCTGTAGGGGATCGTCTTTGCCTCTAGAAGGCATGTAACCGCTGAAATTAAGCCCTCTACCTTGCCCTGAGGAAGAACTAGTTTTTGTTCTGTGGAATCCACAAGGAATCCCAGATATACTTTTGTCTGGGCAGGAATCAGCGAGGATTTCTCCTTGCTGATGATCCACCCCAGAGATTCCAAGGTTTTCACTACTTTGGCTAGGTCGGAGAGCAGAAGATCTCGATTCTGATTGTAAATCAGAATGTCGTCTAAATAAGGGATCAACGCCACTCCCTGGAGATGCAGGAAAGCAACCACTTCTGCTAGGACCTTTGTAAATACCCTTGGACTGGATGCCAGTCCGAAAGGGAGGGCCGCAAACCGCCAGTGCTGAATTCCTTGTGGGGAGGCAATTGCGAATCTTAGGAAGACCTGATGATCTTGAAGAATAGGAACGTGAAGATAGGCATCTTTCAAACCTATAGTTACCATAAACACGTCCTTGAGGAGATGTTTTCTGAGAGAATAAATACTCTCCATGCGGAACTTCTTGTACCGCAGGAGAGCATTGAGACTCCTCAAATTTATAATGAGGCAATACCTTCCAGAGGGCTTTGGTACCACAAAAGATGTGGGAGTAAAAGCCCTGACCCCTCTGGGACTGGCACTATGACAGCTTGATTGGCAAGTTCCTCAACATTCTGCAGAATTCCCGCTGCCTTGAGGGGGTCCCTGGGTAGGTGGATTAAGAGAAACTTGGGGGGAGGAGGGGAGAGAAACTCAAGCCTGTATCCCTCTCTTATGATCTGGAGAATATGGGGGCTCTGAGTGATCCCTTCCCACTGAGAGATAAAGTGGGAAAGCCTTCCCCCTACTGGAATGTCATTTAGGGGTCTTGTCGACCAACTTCTGGCTGGAAAAGAGAATACCTTCTTTTAGTTTATCTCTTCCAGCCCCCCAACGTCTATTAAGAGAAACCTTTTTATCTGGGAAAAGGTTCTTGAAAGGGCCTCGAAAAAATTTCTTTTTATCCTTTCAAGCTTAGTAGGGAATTTCTCCCCCTTTTCAGTAGATCTAGCAAGGGCTTGGTCTAAACTGGTACTGAAAAGGAGGGAACCTTCGAAAGGGAAGCCACATAAATGGGTTTTAGATGAATTATATCTGTCCCAAGTTTTGACCCAGAGGGCTTTCCTTGCTGAGTTCAATAAGGCACCGGATTTGACGGTTGTACGCACTGTCTCAACTGCTGCGTCCGCTAAATATGCAACAGTACTACCTATCACATCCAACGATTCTAGGACTTCCTTTGACTTGGAGGTCCGGGTTACATGATCTATCAATTTGGAGATCCACATGTCAGCGTTTCTAGCTACGCAAGCTGAGGCCAATGCAGGGCTCATAGCCGCAGCAGTGGCCTCCCAGGCCCTGCGCAAAATAGTCTCAGCTCGCTGATCCATCTGATCTTTGATGTTACCAGTATCTTCAAAAGGAAAGATCAGACTGTTTGGAAACTTGTGCCAAGAAGGCGTCTAATCTAGGAGTTTTGAAAAACTTTTCCTCATCCTCCTCTTTAAAGGGTCATCTACGCTTCCAAGTTTTGTATTTTAAGAGCTTGCTCTCTCAGGTTCCTTCCACTCCCTTAGGATAATATCCTTAAGGGCGGAAAGTACTGGAAGAACTCTGGCTTGGGGCTTAACTAGATATTTTGTCTTGAGCAGAGACTTGAGTCGTAGGCTCCTGTATCTCCTCAGACACGTAGATAGCTCTAAGAAGGCCCTCCATGTCGTCGGCTGAAAAAATATGCCTACTAGATCTGGAGTCTTCCCCTTCTTCCTCATCTTGGCTGTCCACTAAACCCTCATCCGAAAACCCCTGATCAGGGGCTTCGAGTTCATCATCCTCTTCCGAGTCCTGAGAAAGGAGAGATCTCTGAGTTTCTGGCCACCTTCTAGACCACCTGGATGAAGCGGAGCCCTCTTGGGAGGAGGGACCTTCCTTACTGGTCTGAGGTTCTGGGTTCCTAGACTTGAGGGAGGTCTGAAAGGCCTTAAGTGTAGACAGCATCTCAGTTTGGACCTTAAGGAAGTCTTTCATAATCTGAGAAGTTTCTTTTCCTGTCAGCTTTTGTATACATTTAAAGCAAAAGGGTTTGGAATGGTCCAGGGGTAATTTATCATTGCAATTCCTGCATCTTCTAGAATGGGTGGAGGATTTCAAAGGACGGCTGGCAACCCCAAGGGCAGTGGCGTCCTCCCCTGAAATAAAGGATACACAGGCATAACATTAAAACAACACTGTGACACACAGAGGAAAAGAGTTAGGGTACCATCCCCAGTCTAAACCTCTGGCAGCTGGTCTGACTCACCCACTGTGGTCTCCTCCATGGCCGTCTCTCCTCTCGCTCCATGAGGCTAGCGTTTAGTAGATAGCCTCTGACAGTCACCGTGTCTCACTCCTTGTGGGATCGGATGGCAGCTGGTGCACGTAGGAGCAGTGGGCGCCTGCTCCCCCTGGCCTGTGTTCTCTTATGTGTATGAGGACAGCGTCCTCCCTCCTCCTCCTTGCGCGTTCTCGCCGCCACCATTTTGCCGGAGACCAGAACCGGAAATGACACGGGCGCGCTGAGGTCACTTCCGGCGCTGGGAAGGAAATGATGCCCGTCCCTCCCTGCAGCCTGTATCCCTCTATCCCTCTGCATACCTCCCCAGATGCAGAGAAGATGGCGCCAAGCATCCCCTGGGCTCCCTACACTCCCTGGAGCACAAACAAAGGCGCAATCCGAAGAGATGGGCCGTGCGAGTCCCAGGGAGCGTGGCTGAGACAGATGGGAAGCTCACAGCTGCCCCCCATGTCCTTCATCCACAGCTAGGAGCAATCACCCACTCCTGGAGGAGAAAGAGAACTACACAGCGTGTCGCCTCAGGTAAGGACATTGCTGATTAAGAACAGGGACATCCAGGACTCCTTCTTTGCATGGCAAACGCACAGGTAAGGAGGGGGAGCAGGAAAGTGGCCCCTGAAGTTCTGGGTACACCACTGTACCCAGGGTCCTTCAGTCCTTAGGAGGGGGCTCTTCCAAATGCTGCCCCCCCCAAGGAAGATGAATGGGGAAGGGCCTCTAGGAAGGATAGAAGAATCCTACCGGACCCAGAGGCTTCCCAAGCTTGTGGTCCGGCTCCCAGGGGGAGACCACCAGCCCCAGGCTTTGGGTCTTTAAGAAAAAAAAAAAAAAAAACGTTTCGCTGTGGGGAAACACAATCAAAAACTGAGGAGCACAGGGAGAGGCGGGTGTTTTTAACCTCTTCGATTGATTGTGTTTTCTGTCAGGTGGACCAGTCATCTCTCAGGGTGTCGTCCTGGAAGACGACTTGAGAAAAATTATTTTTAAATATCTAAAAAGAATTTTATTAGAATGTAATAAATGAGGGGGCGTGGCCTGAATGGCATGTGAGAAGCAGCTTCCTCACAGAGCTCCCGCTTGTAACCCTGCATCGATCTTGTTCCCGGCATCCATACAGACCCTGAAAGCCACCAGCAGACTGCGGAACAGTGAGGGAACCCGTTGAGATACCTGTTTGGCCAGAACGCATGATGATTTTGAGAGGAAAGGGCAAATAAGACGCACACCGCTCAGAAATCCAAAATGGCGCCGCCGGGGGTCCGCAGCAGCGTGGACAGCGCGGTGCTGATAAACCTACGGACACTGTGAGTAAACCCCCTAAGACTCCAAAACACACTGGTGGTGACCCCCACACCAAAGACATTAGATTTTATGCTCAAAAACTGGCAGGCTCCCTGACTTTGGAGGAGCCAACCGAGGGGGGAGAGACTGAAGGGGAACCCACATCACAGGGCACGATGGAGGACTCTGTTCCAGGATGCATGAACCACAGCAGCTCATGCAGAGGGGATAGAGGAGAACAGTGAGGAAGATGAGGAAGAGCAGGCACAACCCACACTGGCTAAGAGCCAGAGGGCTGTTAATAAATGTGCTGCTTCAGTGAATACCCTGCAGGAATGCTTTGGTGGTCTGAAAGAGGAAGTGTCCCTAATCAGGCAGGACATACAAAAAATCAGGAAAAGAACCACCACTGCTGAAAGCAGGATCAGCGATGTGGAGGACAAACTCCCCCCTCTGATAAGAGACTCACAACACAATACCAGAATGGTAGCTGCGCAACGCGCAGATGACCTTGAGAACAGAATGAGAAGGAATAACGTCAGAATAGTGGAATGTAATAAATGTATATATGTTTCTTCTTTAATCATGGTACTTCTATATATTCTAGTTATAAATCTCATCAGCACAGTGGCGTATTGGTTAGCACAAATCCCAACCATGACACCACCTGCCTGGAATTTGCATGGTAAATGGAAACGCGACATCTAATGGGGCGTACACACGGTCGGACTTTTACAAAAGTCCGACAGCCCATCCGACAAACTTTCGACTGACTTTTGGCGGACTTGCGACGGACTTTCTAACGAACGGACTTGCCTACATACGATCACAGAAAAGTCCGACGGATTCGTACGTGATGACGTACACCGGACTAAAATAAGAAAGTTGATAGCCAGTAGCCAATAGCTGCCCTAGCGTGGATTTTTGTCCGTCGGACTAGCATACAGACGAGCGGATTTCTGGGTCTGGCGGAGTTACGACGTAAAGATTTGAAGCAAGTTCCAAATCTAAAGTCCGTCAGATTTGCGACTGGAAAAGTCCGCTGAAATTCCGGGGAAGCCCACACACGATCAGATTGTCCGCCGGATTTGGTCCGTCGGCGTCCGTTGGACTTTTGTACCCGAAAAGTCCGACCGTTTGTACGCCCCATAACAGGCAAATGCCTAAGGATAGGTTCACACTGTCCAGTGCAGACAGCGAGTTTCCTAAGCAGCAGTTCAGATGCAAATTTTTGGAGCCTGGTGCCTTTAACATTAGCTGGTTGTTAAGGAGCGGGCCAGGAAGCCAGCTGCTGATCCTTAACAAACGGGTGACTCATCAGCTGTCAGCCGGCTTCCCCACTGACAGATGAATGTAAGAAAGAAACATTGCCGGAAATAAAATATTGATTAAAACGGCATGGGGGTCCTCCCCAAATCAAATTGCTAAGGAACAGGGTTCCCCGCTGACTGCTGAATGTTAAAAAAAAAAAAGCAGCGTGGGGTCCCTCCCCCAAAAATCCATACCAGACCCTTATCCAAGCATGCGGCCTGGCAGGCCAGGAAAGGGGGGGGGGGGTGAGTGAGCAACTTTGTGGGAACAGTTTGGGGATGGCCCCTTCCTGTTCCAATATGACTGCGCACCAGTGCATGAAGCAAGGTCCATAAAGTCATGGATGAGCGAGTTTGGCATGGAGGAACTTGACTGGCCTGTACAGAGTCCTGACTTCAACCCGATAGAACACCTTTGGGATGAATTAGAGTGGAGACTGCAAGCCAGGCCTTCTCGTCAAACATCAGTGCCTGATCTCACAAATGCTCTTCTGGAACAATAGTCAAACATTCCCATTGTCAGGGCTGGGCTCAGCAGTTCCTTCTCCGAGCTGGCCACTCAGCTGTTGGCTAATTGCCAGCTCCCATCTCTCTCCACAGTTGCTCAGCTGTTGATGATCCTGCTCGTCAGTCCTGCCTACTTAAGCCGCCCTGTCCAGAGGAGCTCTGCCTTCTCCTTGGTCACATGACAAGAAATGATCGCCTGCGTTCCTGTTTAAAGACTGGCTTTGCTGACATCCCTTCTGGCTCCAAATCCTGCTTGCTGTTCCACTACATTGATCCCTGACTTCTGGCTTGGCTGACTATCCGTTCCTGTTACTGCACTTTGGCTATGTTTTGACTACGTTTGTTCTTTTTACTTTTATTATTAAACAAGTGTGATTTAACTGTACTTCTGTCTGCCTGATTTCCGACAGTAGCCGAAGGCCATGAATTCAGAAGATGCAGTCAATCCACTTGTTGGTAATATTTTTTCCAGATTAAATGAACTGGATCACCGCATGGATCAGTTCGACATGGCGTTACAAACGCTCCTGAGTCGCACGGCTCACCTGGAATCTCCCACTGTGGCTGCCCCAATACAACCTATGTTGCAGGCCGACCCTGCTGCTGCTCCAGTCTCTGTGCAGGCACCCGCTTTAAGTATTACCTCTATAAGAGGTATGTCTGGTTCTGCTTCCCCAGTGATTTGGGGGTGATCCAGTCCAATGCAGAGGGTTTCTCAACCAGGTTGAGATATACTTTGAGATTCTGCCCCAGGTATTTCCTACGGACAGAAGCAAAGGCAGGTCACTTTTTGAAGTCCTGTCCTACCCGTCCAGGGGACACCCAAACCTTGAGGTCCTGTCACGGACAGACCTTAGGTGGCGTTGTTTCATCCATAGTTATCCAAAAGGATAAGTCCCTGGTTTCGGTCACCCTTTCTTGGGCTGAGTCGTCCGTTGAGATACAGGCTCTAATCGACTCTGGGGCTGCCGGCCTGTTCGTTGATGCTGCCTTTGTATCGAAGCACTCGATTCTGCTGCAGCTGTGTGACACTCCACTTGCCATTGAGGCTCTTGACGGGAGACCTCTACAGCCTGCCCATGTGACTCATAAGACGGTTCCCTTGTCCATTGCCGTAGGGGCTCTTCACCATTAGATAATCCAATTCCATGTTATTTCTTCACCTAAGTTTCCGCCGGTTATTGGTTATCCTTGGTTACAGAGGCACAACCCCTCTTTAATTGGCTCTGTGCTGAGGTTCTCTCCTGGTCACCACAATGCAGTGAGAAATGCTTCCAGAAGGTAGCCAAGGTCCTGTGCACCTCTTCACCCTCCTCCCTGCCAGAGGAGTACAGCGATTTTAGCGATGTCTTTGACAAAGGTCGAGCCGGTAGTTTGCCTCCACACTGGCCGTATGATTGCGCAATTTACCTCCAACTGGTGCCATGCCCCCTCATGGCCGTGTTTACCATTTGTTGGTCTTGGAGGATAAGGCCATGGAGGAGTATGTTGCAGATGCACTTTCTCAAGGTTTAATCCACAAATCCTTGTCTCCTGCTGGTGCTGGTTTCTTCTTGTGAAGAAGATTGGTGAACTGAGACCTTGTATTGATTATAGGGGTCTCAATCGTTTCGCGATTAAGAATGCCTACCCGATTCCGTTGATTACGGAGTTATTTGACCGCCTCAAGGGAGCAACGGTTTTCACGAAGCTTGATTTGAGAGGGGCATACAATCCCGTGGGGATTAAGAAGGGTGACAAGTGGAAAACTGTGTTTAATACCAGAACAGGCCATTATGAGTACCTCGTAATGCCTTTTGGTCTTTGTAACGCCCCGACAGTTTTCCAGAAATGTAATAACGACGTCCTCCGAGATTTGCTGCAGTTATATGTGGTGGTTTATCTCAATGATATCCTCATATTTTCCTAAGTCCCTGGAGAGCCACCACACAGATGTCTGTCGTGTGCTTCAGAAACTAAGAGAGAGCAATCTCTATTGTAAATGGGAGAAGTGTGAGTTCCACCATAGACAGGTTAAATTCCTGGGCATTTCCACTGCTGGTTTTTCGATGGACCCAGAGAAATTTTCGGCAGTCCTATAGTGTCCCCGACCCGTGGGTTTACGTCCTCTGCAGGGTTTCCTGGGCTTTGCCAACTGTTATCAGAAGTTTATTCATAGCTTCTCGTCTCTGGTCAAGCCCCTGACTGATATGACCAGAAAGGACGGTAACCCACAGAGTTGGTCTCCGGAGGCCATTAAGGCCTTTGAGAGTCTCAAGGCTGCCTTTGTTTCTGCTCCTGTGTTGGTACATCCTGATCCTACGTTACCTTTTATCCTTGAGGTTGATGCTTCTGAGACTGGTGTTGGCGCCCTTCTGTCTCAACGTCCTACCTCTGAGAGCGCTATGGACCCTTGTGGCTACTTTTCCAAGAAATTGTCACCTGCAGAGTGCAATTACAAGATTGGTGACAGAGAGCTGTTGGCGATCATTTTAGCCCTGAAAGAATGGAGACATCTCCTCAAAGGTACCACTGTGCCGGTTCTCATTCTTACTGACCATAAGAATCTCACATTCTTTTCTGAGGCTAAACGCCTCTCTCCCAGAAGGGCGCAATGGGCTCTTTTCTTGTCAAGTTTCAATTACATTGTCTCATTCTTACCTGGTACTAAGAATGTAAGAGCTGACACCTTGTCACGACAATTTTCCTCCACTTCCAAGTTGGAGTCTGTTCCGGTTCCTATGATTCCTCCTGATCGTATTTTGGCTACGGTTCGCACCAGTCTTACTTCTCCGTTGGGTGACAAAATTCTTGATGCTCAGGTCCATGCTCCTCCTGAGAAACCTTGTGACTGTTGCTTTGTCCCAGAGAGTCTCCTTACTGCCGTGCTCCAGACTTACCATTCTCCCAAGGTAGCTGGCCACCCTGGGAAGAATCAACTCGTTTGGGCCATTTCCCAACAATTCTGGTGGCCTAGTCTACACACTGATGTAACTGCCTTCGTATATGCCTGTTCCGTGTGTGCTCAGAGTAAGACTCCACGACACCTTCCAGTGGGCCTCCTACAACCCATACCGAATGGAGAGAGGCCCTGGACCCACCTGTCTATGGATTTAATTGTGGAGTTGCCCAACTCCCAGGGCAACACAGTTATCCTTATGGTGGTTGACCGGTTCTCAAAGATGTGTCATTGTATTCCACTTAAGAATTTGCCCACTTCTAAGGAACTGGCTTTCATTTTTGCTCGGGAGATCTTTCGCTTACATGGGCTACCCAAGGTGATTGTCTCGGACAGGGGTAGTCAGTTTGTGTCCCGGTTCTGGCGAGCCTTTTGTGCACAGTTGGGAATTCAGCTTGCTTTTTCCTCTGTGTATCACCCGCAGTCTAATGGGGCTGCAGGACGAGCCAATCAGTCAGCAATTCCTATGTTGCTTATTTCTGACCATCATAACAACTGGTCAGACCTATTACTAACCTATTACAGACCTATTATTAACTGGGCAGAGTTTTCTCACAACAGTGCCTTGAATTCTGCTTCCCAATTGTCCCCATTTATGGCGAATTATAGTTTCCAAACTTCCATGTCGCCTGACTCGTTTGTTCCGCAGAGTATTCCTGCGTTAGGGGAGCATCTCCGTGGTCTTCGTTCCACTTGGGCACAAGTCCAAGAGGCTTTGCGTCATGCTAATGATAGGTACAGACTCCATGCTTACCGCAGACACCTGCCTGTGCCTTCCTACCAGGTTGGGGATAGAGTCTGGCTGTCATCTCGCAACCTCCGACTTCGTGTTCCCTCACTGAAGTTCGCACCTTGGTTTATTGGGCCTTTCCATATTCTTCTAATATGCGCATTTCAAATGTATTTCATGTCTCCTTATTAAAACCTTTGGTCTGTAACCGCCTTACCACCTCGGTGCCACGTCCTCACCCTGTACAGGTTACATTTAACTACCACCCACCCGGTCACTACACATATACGGCCGGGTGGGAGCTTCCTCCTTCTGAGTCGACGTTCAGGAACGTCCCTCAGAAGGAGGGGGATCGCGCACGCCCTTGCAGCGGCGCAATCCCAATGCGCTCGTGTCACCCGGACACGGCGCATCTCCAATCAGCAGGAGGGATCTGTCTTTTTTGTTTGTTTAGCAAAAAATAAAAACCCAAGTGGTGATTAAATACCACCACAAGAAAGCTCCATTTGTGTGAAAAAAATTATAAAAACTACGGGATAATGGTGTTGTGGTAACTTGCCCCCCCCCCCCCAAAAAAAGCACAATAATATTATTCTTGATATCACTAGAAAAAAAAAGCCTTTGAAAATTTGTTTGCAATAGCTCCATCAGTATCACCAGCAAAGCAACCTTTATTATTATCCCATTAAAGAAGAAGAGAATTGTGCGCTGCATTTGGAGATTTCATAATTTTCCACTTCACAAATGTTGATTCTCCATTGCGAACAATAGTTTACGAGACCGACCGCTTCTGGTTCGTCCTTGCTTCCGAGCATGTGTGTTTGTACTTTGGACTTTTGTCCGACGGACTTGTGTACACACGCTCAGAAAATCTTACAACACACATTTGTCCGCGGGAAAATCCGCCAAGAATTGTCCAATTGGTCGTACAAACGGTCAGATTTTCCGCCAACAGCCTGTCATTATACATTTCTCGACATAAAGTCCGATCGTGTGTACGCGGCTTTAGGGAAAGAGGTCATCGTAAATGGCATATCCATATGGGGGAAAAGCATTTCTTCAGGGAGAAACAAGTCTGATTTAGTCAGGAAGGAAAATGTAGATGTTGACATCTGCATCAGGATACTTTTGGTAGCCGAATATAAGGAAATATTGGGAATTGTAAAGAAACACCTAGCAACTCTTTCCAATAAAGATATAAATTCTATCTTAAAGAATGGTTGCCGATTCCCAAGGAGAAAAACTACCACCTTGGAAACCATGTTGTTTCCTAGTTTGTTCAATTCTAGCCCCAGTGGGCATACTTGGTTGTCCACAGTTATTTCATACTGCTGTGGTAACAATACCTGTCGATATATTGCAGAGTGCATAGGAAATGTACAAGTGTCCTTTCATCAGTGACTGGTTCTGTTTATCCTGCAAACTAGTAAATAAACCGCAATTCCAGGAATCTGGTTTGATTGAATGTGACAAATGCAATCTTCAATATGTAGGCTGTACGAGAAGACCCTTGGGAGTAAAGCCCCATACACATGGGCAGAATGTCAGAAGACATTTGCCGGTTAAAAAAAAAAAAAAAAGGCTGAAATTCTGCCTGTTGCCTTATGAGTTCATGTGAAATCTCCATTAACCACTTCAGCCCTGGAGAATCTGGCTGCTGAATGACCAGGGCACTTTTTTCAATTTGGCACTGCGCTGCTTTAACTGGTAATTGTGCTGCTTTAACTGGTAATTGCGCAGTCATGCAATGCTGTACCCAAAGAAAATTTGCTTCCTGTTTTCCCGACAAATAGAGCTTTCTTTTTATGGTATTTGATTGCCTCTGCGATTTTTTTTTTTGTGTGATAATAAACGGAAAAACACCGAAAATTTTGAAAAAAAAAGATATTTTCTACTTTTTATTATAAAAAAATTCAATAAACTCAATTTAAGTCATACATTTAGGCCAAAATGTATTCAGCCACATGTCTTTGGTAAAAAAATGTCAATAAGCATACATTTATTGGTTTGTGCAAAAGTTATAGCGTCTACAAACTAGGGTACATTTTTTGGAATTTACACAGCTTTTAGTTTATGACTGCCTATCTCATTTCTTGAGGTGCTAAAATGGCAGGGCAGTACAACCCCCCCCCCCCCCAATGACCCCATTTTGGAAAGTAGACACCCCAAGGAAATTGCTGAGAGGCATGTTGAGCCTATTGAATATTTTATTTTTTTGTCACAAGTGATTGAAAAATGACAAAAAATAAATAAATAAATTACACAAAGTTGTCACTAAATGATATATTGCTGACACGTGCCATGGTAATATGTGGAATTACACCCCAAAATACATTCTGCTGCTTCTCCTGGGTACAGGGATACCTCATGTGTGAGACTTTTTGGGAGCCTAGCCGCGTACAGGCCCCCTAAAACCAAGCACCGCCTTCAGGATTTCGAATGCCCCGTACACACGGTCGGACATTGATCAGACATTCCGACAACAAAATCCATGGATTTTTTCCGACGGATGTTGGCTCAAACTTGTTTTGCATACACACGGTCGCACAAAGTTGTTGGAACTTCTGAACGCCAAGAACGCGGTCACGTACACCACGTACAACGAGACTATAAAAGGGAAGTTCAGTACCAAGCGCGGCACCCTTTGGGCTCCTTTTGCTAATCACGTGTTAGTAAAAGTTTGGTGAGAGACAATTCACGCTTTTTCAGACTCGTGGTTTTCAGTTTGTTTTTCTGGTGTTCAGTTTGTGCTTGTGGGTTTGTATCTGTTCTTCAGTGCGTGCAGCGAGTTACCATTGACTTGTCATTATGTTCTTGTTCGTTCGTTACTGATTTTCAGGTCGCTCTTCACAGGCCTTGCTGTTCTTCAGTGCGTTCTGTTACTTCGTTCTGAGCAGCCGACCGTTTTCTAGCCATGTTGCGTGTACGTACTCATCGTAGAGTTCGTGCTGTGCGGGGGCTTGGTGTTGGGGTTCTTACTTTGACACAAGCTCGGTCCATGAACAGGGAGAAGAGGAGTTCATGGACCAAGAATTGGTTGCTCCAGCGTGACCAGTTCTGTCACATGCCTTTGCTCCGTGAGACCTGTGAGAATAATCCTGACGATTTCAGGAACTTTCTCCGGATGACGGACCCCGTATTTCACCGTTTGTTGGCTTTGCTGACCCCTTATATTAGCTGGCAGGATACCTGCATGAGGCAAGCCATTACTCCTGAGCAGAGGTTAGTCGCCACTCTGCGGTACTTGGCGATGGGATGAAGCCTGCAGGACCTTAAGTTCTCGACAGGCATCTCCCCCCAGGCTCTGGGGATCATTATCCCAGAGACCTGTTCTGCCATCATCCAGGTCCTGCAGAAGGAGTATATTAAGGTAAGTTTTTTATCCTTTAACATCACATTTTATTGTATTTAATGTTTGCTAATATATTGTATTTCTTTCCTCATTCCCTAATTACCATGATTGTAATATGCTGTGAATGTCCCCTTTCTCCTCATGCTTGCTGGATTTTTAGGTTTTTTTTTTTTTTGTCCTTCATACATATTTGCCTTCACTTACCTCCCCAGCATGCTCTCCTGGCCCTATATTCACCTCGTGTAGTCACTTAACAATGTATTTTGTCAGCTCCATAGTAGTGCTTTACCCTAAATACCCCCTAAAATGTGTAAAATTGTGATTTGTGCTTTAAATTCAGACAGAGTGCCAGAGGTTTTTTTTGGGGTCCCAAAATCATTTGGAACCCTCCCTCCCCCCAACTGCTAACTCAGCTGATACCAATCCTCTATCTGCTGACTTTGCCAAACCCATGCACACTATACCCACCTCTTTTGTGGTCAGATTTATGGATGAATTCCCCAGAGCATGTAGTGCAAGGGCCTACCTGAATACTTTCAAATGGTACTGTTTAAAGTTTTTGTATCCTATTATTATCTTGATAGGTAATAGCAGAATGTAAAAATGTGCTAAAATGTGTACAGTGTGTATTTATATCTTTGTATTATGACACTTCTTACCTGTCCAGTGGGCTGCCAATAGTGTAAGTAAGGAGGGGCTGGCCAAAGTAATACACATTATTTAGGCATTCATCTCTCAATGAAGTGGAGAGGGTTACCTGTCCAAAACATCTCCCCCCCATAAAATTTCAAAAATGGCCCATGAGAGGGGGGGAGGAAACTGATAGGTGGACCTTATACCTTTGTCTTAAAATACTCCCTAAAATAAATGTTATACTGATGTTGGTCAAAAATGTTTGTGTCTAATCTGCTTTCCATGTTTATGTGCAAAATTATTAATTTTTTATTCTTGTTTGACTCCACAGTTTCCTTCCAACCCACAGGAATGGCAGACTGTGGCCTCCCACTTTGCCCAGCGGTGGGACTTTCCTAACTGTGGAGGGGCAATTGATGGAAAATACGTCCACATCATCCCACCACCCAACTCGGGGTCATACTATTACAACTACAAGGGGTTCAATAGTATTGTGATGTTGGCGGTGGTGTCGGCTACTTACGAGTTCCTGTATGTGGACGTGGGGAAGAATGGCCGGTTGTCAGATGGTGGAGTCATCGCCCACACGGTGTTCTACAGGCGTCTCCAGAATGGCAGCTTGGACTTGCCACCTCCAGAAGACAATGCGGAAGGACTCCCATTCGTTTTCATTGCGGATGAAGCGTTTGCGCTGGGGGACCATCTTATGCGGCCATTCCCTATGAGGACCCTCACCCGGACCAAAGGGTTTTTAATTACCGGCTGGCCAGAGCCAGAGGAGTGGTGGAGAACACGTTTGGAATAATGGCCAGCCGGTTCCGCCTATTTCTTACACCGATACACATGGCGGGATATAAACTCAATCACATCATCCTGGCTTGCTGTGTTCTCCACAACTTTTTAAGGAGAAATTCTGTGAACTATGCTGGCTCAGTTGGGCCTGAATCCGGAATTATTAATCTCAATGAACCAACCCTGACGGCGCTTAAAGCTGAGGAGTCCTGAAAATGGCATGATTGTGTAAAATTATAAAGCACTGTTGGGTGTTATTTACTAAAGGCAAGGACACTTTGCACTACAAGTGCACTTGAGACTGCACTGAAACGGCACTTGTAGTGCAAAGTGGATTTGCCTTTAGTAAATAACACCCATTGTCAATGAAAACACCAATTTTACAACACAAAAATGCTTTTGAGCATTGAAAGAAGAAGCCACACATTGTTTAATCTCAATCTTTTTAATCAAAGCACAATCACATGTGCATTTAGAAAAGGTTTTTAAAACAAACCAACATGTTTGTTGTATAACAATTTTTTCAGTGACATTAAAAGTAGAAATGTCCTTTTAAGGTAAAACAGGCATATTTAAAACCAACAAGAAATACACAAATCTGGAACTTACAAAGTTCAACTTTTGTAGAACTTGAAGGCAATATCAGACATGAGTATTTATAAACTGTGTTTGATATTGCGTTCAGCAGATGGGGTGAAGTCACCCCTGGAAAAGCCAAATTTTGAAGATGCACACAAATTGCCGAATGTCAACATGGGCTAGCTGCCATCATGGGGGATCAATGGACATGTTTTGTGGGTGCAACCCCTTCCTCTCAGCTACTTTATTATTGAGGAAGGGTTTGCACCCCCAAAACGCATACATTAATCTCCCGTGATGGCAGATAGCACATGTTGACACAAAGTTGAAGAAAAAAAATTTCGGGAAAATAATCAGAAAAAATTAGGGATTTCAAGGGATTTTAAACTCTCCCTAAAACATCAATGATGTTCTTCATTTTGTTTTGAACATCATTGATGTTTTGCTTGATGTTTTCCCTATTACACCCCATGATCTCCCCGATCAGGATCTGGGCACTTTCACTGGTGAAATGACGTTCATCCACAACATCACGATCACCTAAAATATAGAAACAAAAACACACCATGTATTATAAATAAGCAGGCATCCATCTCTTACCTGAGTCTGTGGTCGCAGACACCTGTTGTGGTGACAATTTCCACCACGTCTCCCTCCTCTTCCTCTGCTTGGCTTTGTGGCATTTCCACTTCTTCATGAGGTTGGGGGTCTGTGGTCTCCTCTGATGAGTGGTGTCCTCTGAGTCTTTTCTCCCCTATGTAAAAAACAATAGGTATACTTAGCACACAGATATTTGATGTAAGAAATAGGAATATGAAACATTGCTTGGAAGTGGGGTTCAATTGTCTGTTTTGGCAGAGTTCCAAGATGAAGAAATATTTTTTACCTTTGTCAAGCTTGAAGACTTACCTGTTTTGTACAAGCTTCACAGATGCAGACACCCCTATAGTATACACTGGACCACCTGTGTGGGCCCCCTAATAAAAAGGGTGTTCTTGGGTCCCACACTAGTGCTCCAGCATCCAGATGTGTAAACAGCTGCTGAGTGTCCTCTCCTTACACAGAATCTAGTTTGCATTTCATTCTAGTTACAAACCCATCTAGACAAGAAAATTATTTTAAGAGAAGTAGGCCAGAAAAAATGTATTGAAATGCATCTGGACAAAACATGGTGTTTTATTGTTCCTTGTTGTTGTAATTAGCACGCGCCTGTTGTGTCTCCACCATGTGCTCTTCCCCACTGCGCCAAGCGAGAAGGGGCGGGGAATAGACTAGAAAGAACGTCAGGGGCTAGCGGAGTTTCACGCATGCACAGTGTATATAAAGCGTAACACGCGTGCGTAGTACATACGATCTGTGAGCGGAGGAAGGAGTATCAGAAGCGCCGATCATGATAACGAAGGTAACATTTAAACTTATACTGCTTATAGATTGAGGCCTATATTGGGACAAGATTAGGAGAGTTTAGCCTGACATTAGGGTTTGTCTTGTGTTGTGTCTTGCAGAGAAAATGGATGGCTTCAATGACCACAACTTCCTCCCCCTGTTCATAGACAAGTACAGGGAGCCCTCTCTGTGGCAGGTGAAACATCCACATTATAATCCTAAACAAAAGAGGCAGGCAGCGCTGGAGAAACTGCTGGAGTTAGTGAAGCCGGTGGTCCCCACGGCAACCATCACCTATTTAAAAGCCAAAATTGGTGGCCTGAGGAGCACTTGTCTTAGGGAGCGCAAGAAGGTCCAGGATTCCCAGAGATCTGGAGCTGCAGCAGAAGACGTTTATGTCCCCAGGCTCTGGTACTATGAGAGACTGCGATTTCTGTCAGACCAGACTGAAGTCCAGGAATCCCTCTCAACCCTACCTTCCACCCTACCTTCCACTCTTCCTTCCACCCCAGCTGAGGCTTCCGATGTCCAACCTGGGATTTCCTGTCAGGAAGAAGTGGAGGAGCCCAGCTGGAGCCAGGTATAGCATCTTCTACAGATTTCTGGTCAATAAATAAATGATGTTTACTAGATGTTATTATTGTTCACTAATTGCTGATTTAATAAACTGTTTTTACATATCAATAGACAGTAGTGGGCAAAAATAATTGGGACAAGAATGAAAAATGCTGGGGTCAGAAAGATAATCTTTTATATTTGTTAACATTCAATTTGCAACAGTCATGAGATGAAAATTGTGTGTGATTGATGAAGAAGAAACTAAAACTATGTCCCTTTTTCATACACAGGAAGACCTCAGCCAGGAGGAGGCTGTGGAATGTGGCAGCCAGGAAGAGGCAGGGGTTAGTGGCAGCTAGGAGGAGGCGGGGGTAAGTGGCAGCCAGGAGAAGGCCGGGCCCAGTAGGAGCCTGACAGAATCCCAGGTTCCTCCCCTTCGCCTTCCAAACAAAAGACCCAGGAAGGGGAGTAACATGGAGGATTCAGCACTCAGGCTGATTCAGGAGGCTTCTGCGTCCCTCAGAGCCACCCCCACTCATGAAGAGGCCTTTGCCTCCATGGCTGCCACTAAACTGCAGGACATGCAGGAGGGCCAATGCCTCATGTGTGAGGAACTCATTTATCAAACATTAAATAAGAGGTTGAGGGGCAAAATCACACCCAATACCCACCTGAGTGAGTTAGACCATCCTCCTCCTCCTCCTCCTGCCACAACTCCACTCCACAGACACAGCGTGGAAGGAAACGTGGAAGGAAGACAAGAGAGTGATGACCTGGGTTCAGTCTGGTCTGGCAAAAGGTGCAGGCTCTTGTATGACCACAGCCTGGGGACATACATGTCATCTGCTGCTGTTCATGATCTCTTGGACTTCTGGACCATATTGTACTCCCTTAGATAAGGACTCCTCAGGCCACCAATTTTGCAGTAAAATAATTGATGTGTGCCCTGGGGGCCAAAGGCTTGGCCAATTTCTGCTGTTTCTCCAGCGTTACCTCCCTCTTTATTTGGCTAGGACCCCTTAATAAATTTTAGTTTTGATTTATTATACTCGCCTATGTGTGTTTTCCTTCAAAAAGGACAGTTTGTTTGTGAGGAGGCAGGTACATTTCAAAAATACAATGTGAAATTGACAAGAGACACCAACACCAAGCAATCTCCTTGAGATAAAATAATACAAGATAATAATGTTGTTGTGGTAACTTGACACACAAAACACACCCAAAACTATTCTGGAGTAAAAAAAAAAATAAATAAGAATAAAACACAAGATCAGGCTTTAATCTAAAAAATCCAATCCAAAAAAAACATATTTATTATAAAAACATCCATAAAATATTTTTTTTTCGGTAGATGTGACAAATTAAAATATTATATTGATGAAATCACGAAAAAAATAAAGAAAGAAGTGTGTGAATATCAGCAGCAAAACTACTTCATTCTTTTAGCATTATAAAAAAAAAAAAGAGAGTGCGCTGCATTAAACAATTTAAAACATTGCAGTGTGACGAAAGTGCTATATCCATTCCGAACACTAATTTTACCAGACCAAGCAGTTCCGTCTCAGAATTTATTCTGAGCATGCGTGGCACTTTGTGCATCGGAATTGTCCACACACGGTCGGAATTGACGCGATCGGATTTTGTTGTGGGAAAACTTTGTGTGTTGGAAAATCCGATGGAAAAATAGCCTCTTAGCAAATACCATGGGGTGTCTACTTTCCAAATTGGGGTCATTTGGGGGGGGGGGGGTTGCTATCTGGACATTTCAGGGCTTCTGAAACTGTGATAGGTAGTGAGGAAGTGAAATCATCATTTTACGCCCTTAGAAAGCCTGAAGCAGTGATTGGTTTTCGGGGTCCTGTACATGGCTAGGCTCCCAAAGAGTCTCACACATGTGGTATCCCCTCAGGAGAAGCAGCAGAATGTATTTTGGGGTGTAATTTCACATACACCCATGGCATGTTTGAACAAAAGATCATTTAGTGACAACTTTGTGCAAAAAAAAAAAATTGTCCTTCTTCCGCAACTTATGGCAAAATCTTAAATATTCCATGGACTCAACATGCCTCTCATCAAATAGCTTGGGGTGTCTACTTTCCAAAACGGGGTCATTTAGGGGGGGGAGGTTGTGCTATCTTGGCATTTTATGGCCTTCAAAACTGTGATAGGTAGTGAGGAGTGAAATCAAAAATTTACATCATTAGAAATCCTGAAGGCGGTGCTTGGTTTTCAGGGTCCTGTACGCGGCTAGGCTTCCAAAAAGTCTCACACAGGTATCCCTGTACTCAGGAGAAGCAGCAGAAAATTTTGGGATGTAATTTCACATATAACTATGCCCATGTCTGAATAATATATCATTTAGTGACAACTTTGTGCAAAAAAAAAAAAGTGTAATTTTCCAGAAACTTGTGGCAGAATATAAATTATTCCATTGACTCAACATGCCTATCAGCAAATAGCTTGGGGTGTCTACTTTCCAAAAAGGAGTCATTTGGGGGGGGGGGGGTTGAACTGTTCTGGCATTTTATGCACAACAGTTAGAAGCTTATGTCACACATCACCCACTCTTCTAACAAGCTTTCTAACAAAGCCCTTCCTGACACCTTTTGTTTACATAAAAAAATATTATTTTTTTGCAAGAAAATTACTTTGAACACCCAAACATTATATTTTTGTTGGCAAGCAAAGGTCCTACAGATTAAAATGGTGGGTGTTGCAATTTTTTTTTTCGCACAGTATTTGCGCAGCGATTTTTTTTTTGGAAAAAACACATTTTTTAAAAAATTTTAATGCACTAAAACACACTATATTGCCCAAATGTTTGATGAAATAAAAAAAGATGATCCTATGCCGAGTACATGGATACCAAACACGTCATGCTTTAAAATTGCGCACAAACGTGCAGGGGCGACAAACTACATACATTTTTAAAAGCCTTTACAGGCTACCATTTTAGATTTACAGGGGAGGTCTACTGTTAAAATTGCCCTCGATCTGACCTTTGTGGTGATACCTCACATGCATGGTGCAATTGCTGTTTACATATGACACCAGACCGACGCTTGCATTCGCCTTTGTGCGTGAGCACGGGGGGACAGGGGTGCTTTTTTTAAATTTATTTATTATTTATTTTGCTTTTTTTATTTTAAACTGTTTCTTTTATTTTTTAAAATCATTTTTATTGTTATCTCAGGGAATGTAATATCCCCTATGATAGCAATAGGTAGTGACAGGTACTCCTTTTTTTTTTTTTTTTTTAAATTGGGGTCTATTAGACCCTAGATCTCTCCTCTGCCCTCAAAGCATCTGACCACACCAAGATCGGTGTGAAAAAATGCTGTCAATTTCCCAATGGCGCTGTTTATATCTGGCAAAACCTAAGTCATGAAATGCTCGTAGCTTCTGGCTTCTTAGGGATTGTTGGAGCCATTCTGGTCTCTGATCAGCTCTATGGTCAGCTGGCGGAACCTCCGGCTGCATTCTCGGTTCTGTTAAGACAGGAGAGCCCTAGAAAACCATAGAAGACAGTGGGGGGGCGACGTTCCCTCCCACTGCTTGTAAAAGCAGTCTAGAGGCTAATTGGCCACTAGGATTGTTTTTACATGAAAGCCGACCGCTGGCTGAAAAGAATGATACCAAGATGATACCTAAAGCTGCAGGCATCATTCTGGTTTAACCACTGAGAAAATTGAGTACTGTTCGTGATACTTTTTTTATTTGCACTAACATACAATTTTACAATACGGCTACAATCAAATCAGGTATAACCACTCAAAGTCCAGCAACATACCAGTACGTTGCTGGTCCTTGTTGGGCATACAGTGTATTGTTCTTTTTTTCTTGCATGCAGGCTGTGGGCTGAAAGAAAAAAAGAGATTGCTTGGTGGGTATGCCCACCATTAGAATACCGCCCTTCATCCACCCACTTCTAATAATGGGCATACATGCATTTTTTTTTTTTTTAACTGTGGTGGTGAAATCATCTCCTACAGCGCTGGAGTCGCTGATTTACGTATCGTGGGAGCAAACGCTGTTGCTGTCAAGATGAATAAATCAGTGCTGCAGCTGAATGGCGTACCTGCTAAGCAAATGATGGTTAACAATAAAACAAAGTAACATTACAGTGTAACAGTAAGACATACCATACCTACAAAGAAAATACAGTAAAAATAAACATTTAACGCAATCTGTGCCTAAAAAATATATACTGAAACATGGGGGAAATCCACTCCTAATGTTAGGGGCAACCGCCCCTCCACCTCTGCCCACATGCTTCGGCGTATATGCTCTTTTTTTTTTTTTTTTTTTTTAAATGTGATGGTGAAATCACCTTCTACAGAGCTGCAGTTGCTGATTTACGTATCGTGAGTGCAAACGCCGTTGCTGTCAAGATAAATAAATCAGTGCTGCAGCTGATGTAAATATGTGATGTTCTTTAAGAGTTTGGCTCCCTCTAGTGTCCATTCTATTTAATGTTATTAAGACTTTTCTTTGGTTTCATTAAGCTATGGTACAAAGCATTGTTGGAGATGTAGTGAAGGAGGAAGTGACTCATATGTTAAAACTCAGTCAGCAAACTACCTGTCAGGGGGCTTACCTCGGCAGGCGGGGCGCCCGCGGTGGTGTGCGTCAGGGCGCGTCGGCGCGCGTTGGCGCGCGCGTTCCTGCGGACCTCGCCGTGCGTGTTCCTCGCGGCGCTGGTGCGTGTGTTCAGGATCGTTCCGTTGTGCACGCCGGTGTGCGGGGGCGCGCGCGGGCGTTGGCGGGCGCGCGTGCCTGTGTGTGTCGGGGCGCGCGCGTGCATGTCGTTTGGCGCCAAGAGCTCCATTTAAGCCGGTGTGCTCTTGTGACCAGTGCTGCCTAACCAACAGCTAGTCGTCCCAGAGCTTGATCTTGTACCTCTTCTGTTCCTGCTATACCTGCTGACCCGGCCTTGTCCCCCGACCTCTCTCTGAACTCTGCCTGCAACGACCTCTGCTTGTTTGACCATCCGATTGCCTGTCCCACTGTACCTTTGCTGACTGTCTGTTACCGAACCCGGCCTGTCTCCTGACCATCCGTCTGCCTGCTCCCTTGGATCCTATCTGCTTGTCTGCAGACTTCCTGCCTGTAGCCCTTGCAAAGCCTGCTTAGCTCAGTGTCTGTGCTCCAGCCTACTCCAGCCTTCCCATCTGTTAACCCTGCAACTTCTGGACTGCAATACCTGGACTACTATACAGGCCCTCATACCACTCCGCACTTTCGTGCCCTCTGTTTACTCTACCAGGGGGCCGATAGTCGGAGGGTAAGGGAGCCTCCCCTCTGCCCGACAGGACTCGCCGGTCTGGTAAGTAGGAGCCTGATAGTATTAGGCAGCCATGACCGAGTCCGGGCAGGGGGCTTCCCCCATGGACGAACTTTGCCGACATTTGGCGGGTTTAACCCAGGCAGTGAAGAGCCTACAAGAGGGATACTCCAGTCTGGAAGAACGTGTACAGGCCTTGTCCGCACCTGCCAGTCCGCAAGGGTCCGCAGCAGCCACCTCAGCACCCTCCGTGGTCATGTTACCCCCTGAGCCAAAAGTACCAGTACCTGAAAGATTTCTCAGAGACCGAAGTAGGTATCGTGCCTTCCGGAATGCCTGTAATCTCTACTTCGCCCTACAGCCACGCACGTTCTCCCTTGAAGCCACTAAAGTGGGCTTTGTCATTTCCTTACTTTCTGGTGAACCACAAACATGGGCTCACCGACTTTTGGAGCAAAAATCAGTCGTCTTGGATAGTCTGGAAGCCTTCTTTGGTGCTATGTCCCAACTATACGAAGACCCCCAGCTTACCGCCACCGCAGAAGCCTCCTTACAGGCCCTTCATCAGGGCCGTCGAGCAGCAGAAGATTATGCCGTCGAGTTCAGACGGTGGAGTTCAGACACGGCGTGGAATGACGCCGCGTTGCGCCATCAGTTCAGGATGGGGTTGTCAGATCCCCTCAAGGATGAATTGGCACGGGTAGGGGTACCACAGACCCTGGAAGAGCTTATCAACCTGTCCATCCAAATAGACCGTAGATTGCGGGAGCGACGTGCTGAAAGAACCACCAGTACCTTTCGCCCCACCTGGATGACTCCACAAGTACCCTGTCCTCCCAGCAGATCTCCCGCTCCTCCACCTGCCACAACCTATGAAGCGCCAGAACCTATGCAACTCGGTCTATTCCGTCCTTCTCTGACCCCTGAAGAGAAAACACGCAGACGGGCACACAACCTCTGCCTCTACTGTGGGGAATCCGGGCACTACGCTAGCGGTTGCCCCAACAAGACGCGTAAGTGTCACTCTGCTGATAGTATCTGTGCTACTATTGTACCCACTGTTGGCACGCACCTAACCATTTCTGTCACTTTGCAGCTTCCCGGAGAGGCCATCCAAGTCCCAGCTATCATTGATTCCGGAGCTTGCAGCTGTTTTATCAACCGGACCTTTGCCTCCCAACATGCCATTCCGCTCCAACCCAAAACTCAAAGTCTTGCTGTTCATCTTGCAGACGGATCTGCTCTTTGCTCCGGTCCGGTCACACATGAAACTATCCCTTTAGAAGCCATCATGGGCCAACGACACCGTGAATATCTTTGTTTGGACGCCATCTCGTCCCCCCTTTTTCCAGTCATTCTTGGAATGCCTTGGCTACAGGTGCACAACCCTCAGATCAACTGGGCTTCTGGTAATGTCGAGTTCCTCTCTGGATATTGTCTCCAACACTGTCTACAGGGGATTGGCCGTGAGGGTACCCAACTCCTCTGTCTACATCCGGATGTTGATCTGCCTCAAGCTATCCCTGAGCCTTACCAAGACTTTGCGGATGTGTTTAGCAAGAAGGGGGCAGAAGTACTACCTCCACACAGGCCCTACGACTGCCCAATTGAATTACTTCCTGGTACTGAGGTACCCTTTGGCCGGATCTTCCCCCTGACTGAGCAGGAGCTGGGCACCCTGAAGCAGTATCTAGATGAAAATCTGAAGAAAAAATTTATCCGCCCGTCCACCTCCCCGGCCGGTGCGGGCCTATTCTTTGTGGAAAAGAAAGACCATTCTCTGCGGCCATGTATTGATTACCGCAAATTGAACAAGATAACTATTAAAAATCGTTATCCGCTTCCTCTGGTACCTGAACTGTTCCAAAGGCTGGGCACTGCCAGAATCTTTACTAAATTAGATCTTCGGGGTGCTTACAATTTAATCCGCATCCGAGAGGGTGACGAGTGGAAAACTGCGTTTCGCACTCGTTTTGGGCATTTCGAGTACCAGGTCATGCCCTTCGGTCTTTGTAATGCCCCAGCTACGTTTCAGCACTTTGTAAACGACATCTTTAGAGAAATCTTGGACCTCTACGTCATTGTCTATCTGGACGACATACTCATCTTCTCCTCTTCTTTGACTGATCACCGCAGGCACGTCCGGAATGTTCTTGCCCGGCTCAGGCAACACGGCCTATACGCTAAACTGGACAAGTGTGAGTTTGAACGTCAGAGTATCCAGTTCTTGGGACTCATTATTTCTGTAGATGGAATTAAGATGGATCCACAAAAAGTGTCGGCCATCCTGGACTGGCCAGCTCCTACAGACAAAAAAGGGGTCCAACGTTTCGTAGGATTCTCTAACTTCTACAGAAAATTCATTAAAGACTTCTCTAAGATCATTTCACCAATTACGGAACTTACTAGACAGGGAACACGATTCTGTTGGTCGCCCCGAGCACAGGCAGCTTTCGAGAAATTAAAGGGACTGTTTACTTCTGCTTCTATCCTCAAACACCCGGACCCTGCGCTACCGTTTGTGCTGGAAGTGGATGCTTCAGAGATCGCAGTGGGGGCGGTACTTTCTCAACGCCAGGGCCCCAAAGCCCTCCTGTTTCCCGTAGCATTCTTTTCCCGTAAACTCTCATCGTCTGAGAAGAATTATGACGTGGGAGACCGGGAACTGTTGGCCATCAAAGCGGCTCTGGAGGAATGGCGCTATCTGTTGGAGGGTGCTGTACATCCGGTTCTCATCTTTACCGACCATAAGAACTTGGAATACCTAAGGGCAGCCAAGCGACTTAAACCACGACAGGCTAGATGGGCACTTTTTTTTTCCCGCTTCTCCTTTCATATTACGTACAGACCCGGATCCAAGAATGGAAAACCTGATGCCCTATCACGAATGTTTCTCGATTCCAAGGAAAGTGCTCCTCCTGATACTATTTTGCCAGCAGGAAATTTCTTACTCCTCCAGGAAGATTTAATTTCCAGGATTAAACAGGCTTCCTCTGAAATTCCCCTACCTACTGGAACCAGTTTAAATGACGGGTTGCTCTGGCATGAAGGCAAGATTTTTGTACCTGAAAAACTTAGAGTGCTGGTACTGGAACTGTGCCACGACCACAAGCTGGCGGGTCATTTCGGAGCCCGGAAAACCTCGGAATTGGTGTTACGCACCTTTTGGTGGCCTTGTCTCCTGGAAGACTGTAAAAAGTATGTGGGTTCTTGCCACACCTGTGCCCGGAATAAATGCAACCGCTCAAGGGCTTGGGGTTTATTGAGACCCCTACCGATTCCTGACAGACCTTGGAGAATGTTATCAATGGACTTCATTGTGGAGTTACCCCCTTCTGAAGGTTTCTCAACCATCTTTGTGGTGATCGATAGGCTATCCAAGATGGCACACTTCCTCCCTATGAAAGGTACTCCCACAGCCGTAGAAACGGCGAAAATATTCATCAAAGAAATAGTGAGATTACATGGGGTACCTGCGAATATTGTATCCGATCGGTGTGTCCAATTTACCTCCCGGTTTTGGAGAGCACTGTGTGCCGCCCTAGAAATTGAATTAGCATTTTCCTCGGCCTACCACCCTCAGACGAACGGCCAGACTGAAAGAACTAACCAGACGCTGGAGCAATACCTCCGTTGTTTTTCTGTATTTACGCAGGATGACTGGGTGTCCTTGTTACCGGTCGCTGAATTCTCGTATAATAACTCCCTACACTCTGCCATCAACCAGACTCCTTTCTTTGCAAATTACAGATTCAATCCTTCTTTTCTTCCCAGTTCTATCCCGGAATGTACCCTACCCGCAGTAACGGAAACAATGGAGTTCTTCTCTAGTAACTGTAAAATCCTGCAGGAAACCATGGCCCAATCTCAGGCCTCCTTCAAGAGGATGTTCGACAAGAAAAGGCGAGGAGAACTCGTCCTTGAACCTGGCAACCAAGTGTGGCTCTCCACAACTAACCTAAGGTTGGCTTGTCCCTCCAGGAAGTTGGGTCCTAAGTTCCTGGGCCCGTTTCGGGTGAAAAGAAAGGTGAATGATGTTGCCTTTGAACTTTGTCTACCAGAGTCCCTTAGAATTCACCCGGTCTTTCACGTGTCATTATTGAAACCAGTTGTCCCCGATCCCTTTCCTGACCGTAAGGCCAAGCCACCGGAGTCTGTTTTGGTCAACAATGAGGAGGAGTTTGAAGTCGAGGCAATCCTGGACTGTAGGAAGAGGCAGAATCAGCTCCAGTACCTCATTAAATGGAAGGGGTATGGACCCGAGGATAACTCTTGGGAACCCGAGAGTAACCTTCATGCCAACGAACTGTTACGAACCTTCAAGAACTCCCATGCACCCAGGTTGGCCCAGCTGGGCATCCGGAGGCTGCCCTTGAGGAGGGGGCACTGTCAGGGGGCTTACCTCGGCAGGCGGGGCGCCCGCGGTGGTGTGCGTCAGGGCGCGTCGGCGCGCGTTGGCGCGCGCGTTCCTGCGGACCTCGCCGTGCGTGTTCCTCGCGGCGCTGGTGCGTGTGTTCAGGATCGTTCCGTTGTGCACGCCGGTGTGCGGGGGCGCGTGCGCGGGCGTTGGCGGGCGCGCGTGCCTGTGTGTGTCGGGGCGCGCGCGTGCACGTCGTTTGGCGCCAAGAGCTCCATTTAAGCCGGTGTGCTCTTGTGACCAGTGCTGCCTAACCAACAGCTAGTCGTCCCAGAGCTTGATCTTGTACCTCTTCTGTTCCTGCTATACCTGCTGACCCGGCCTTGTCCCCCGACCTCTCTCTGAACTCTGCCTGCAACGACCTCTGCTTGTTTGACCATCCGATTGCCTGTCCCACTGTACCTTTGCTGACTGTCTGTTACTGAACCCGGCCTGTCTCCTGACCATCCGTCTACCTGCTCCCTTGGATCCTATCTGCTTGTCTGCAGACTTCCTGCCTGTAGCCCTCATACCACTCCGTACTTTCGTGCCCTCTGTTTACTCTACCAGGGGGCCGATAGTCGGAGGGTAAGGGAGCCTCCCCTCTGCCCGACAGGACTCGCCGGTCTGGTAAGTAGGAGCCTGATACTACCTACCCACAATGCCCACTTACCTACCCACAAGGCCAAGTCACAGAATTGCCTGCTGGATAGAGACATAATAGGGACAGGCGTGGCACGTTTTCTCTCGCTTGCTGGGACGCCATTAAAGACCTGCCTGCAGGGAGCTGTGGGTGTGCAATTGGAAGACTGTGGCCTGTTTGGCGCAGAGCGGAATCGTGTGGCCTTTTCGGAACACAGTGTGCTGAATCAGCGTGTGGACGGATCGGAGGGCTCAAGATAACCCGAAAGTTTCCTGTATTACAGTCACCAACCATCAGAAGGCGGGTGCGGTGTGACGGTGCCAGCTTGGAGCGGGACTAAGATATCAGAGGGGGAACAGTACAAGCATCTGGGCCTTGGGTGGTGAGCGGGCACTTGCCCAGATTGATTTAATACTTTGTTACTGTGCAAATAGGTCCCAGACAGCTGGTGAGACCTGTAGTCCCACAGAAGCGATTTCACTTATTCAAAGACTGTGTGCAGTGAAACTTCAGAGTTTGTTTTCTCTGTACTACAGAGTCAATTTTGAGTTGCATGTTTCAAAAAAGGAAGAGGTTCTACAGGTGCTTTATATAACTGAGCACACAGTTATCTACACATCACCTTTGCTATGATTTACTACTCACTTGTTTCCTGCATTACAAATACTGCAGTTTAATAAACTAGCTGAAGAGGAAGAAGACAAGAGACTTTACTATTCACTATAAAGCGTTCTTACCTTGTTATACATATTCTGAGAACTGCATTACAACCTAGGGGGAGCCCTTGAGCATATGGCATAGGTGTATGTACTGTATTACATTGCTGCATTGTATGTGATAATGCACTGCCAATTTAATGTGTATATGCTCTGAGGAGGGATTGGGAATGTGTTCAATATAAGGGATCTATCATATTGAGTACAAGTCCCACTTTATGCCTGTCTACATATGCTACTTGAGTGATCATTGAGCCCGGGTTTACACCTATGCGAATTAGATGCGGCTTACACCGCATCTAATTTGCAGGACATTTTAAAATACATTCATATCAATGCATCTGGTTTACATATGTGCGTTGCATTCGCACTGCGCATTGCACAAAAAACGTGTGCGTTTTTTGGGCATTGCGGTGCGAACTACAAGCCTATTATCTCCTATGGGAACGCATCTGATTCGCAGATGCATTGCGTTCTGAACATGGATTTTCTCTTTCTCCTCACTACACCTCCCCCTCTCCCCCCCCCTCCCTCCCCCTCTCCCTGCTCTCTAATCCTGAGCAAAAACACAATGAATCCGTTGAACAGGAGATTGTTATCTCCCCAGTGAAACCTGAGCTTCAATTCGCACCGCACATGTGTGAAACCAGGCTCAGTCTTGTTTTTCACCTGCATCGTGATTGTTATTAATTTCACTCTTTTTATTGGGATTACTGCTGTGTCTAATTTCATGAACAGGTTTCTTCCAGTAAACTGTTTATGTGGTTAATTTACAATTTGTGTGAGACTCTATTACTACAGCTGGGGGAGTGACAGATAATCGGGTGACTGTAAATATACGGTATATTGTGTTATTATTGTGTTGCTCGTTACCATTGGGTCTTACACTAACATTACCACACAGTTGTGCCAAGGGGGTCGAGTCCATTTTCTGGGGTTGTCAGGCAGAGTGCAGGCCCAATCAATTATCAGTAGCTCCTTAGGGGGTCAGTGCTAAACGAGAGGGCTCATCCAAGATTTCTGCGACTCTGCAATCAAACCCCCCCAAAGGTACCCCTCAGAAGTGAGCGTGGCAATTGAGCTCCCAGGTGAGGCCTGGGAGGAAAAGCAAGTCAGACAAGAGGCCCTATCCTCAGATAGAAAGACGTGGGTGATTGACGTCAGAACCGATAGTAAGACCTCTCGCACTCATGCACTGTTGGAATGGAGAAAGGGGGTCCCTGAAAATTTCAAAAGGTACAAGTGTGCAACTGTCAGGAAGATCTTGCCAGTAACAGGCATCCTGAGCGTGCAGTTGCACGATCGCATGCGCGTGCGCACGCGCGCCCATTAGCACCAGACGGGCTATTTAAACCAGACTTTCACACTGAGATCTTGCTGTCTGCTCTACAGAGTTACATGTGTCTTGATCCCTGAAAACCTGTTCCTTTGCTAAACCCAGTTTACTCCTGACTATCTTTGTTGTCCGCCTGCATCTGATCCCGGCTTGTCTCCGACCATCCCTGTCATCTGCGTGCATCCGACCTCGGCTTGTCTGACTTCTCTCCTGCCTGAACCCCTGGCACCTCCACTGTCTGCCTGACTACTGACCCGGCTTGTCTGAACCACCAGTCTCAGTATCCTGGTTCCAGGTTCCAGTCTGCTGTCCAGTTTCAGTCTGCTGTCCAGTTCCAGTCTGCTGTCCAGGTTCCAGTCTGCTGTCCAGGTTCCAGTCTGCTGTGCGGTTCCAGTCTGCTGTCAAGGAAGACGTTTCAGCAACCAGAATGGCAGAGGAAGACCTGTGCACAGTGTTCCCATTGAAAGAGCCGCCCGGCGCGCGTGTGCGCGCGCACTGTGTGACAGCACTTGGCGCCAAAGGCTCTATTTAAAGAAGACTGTCACTATGCTGCCTTGCTGTCCAGTCTACAGTGTTTTCCTGAGACCCCTTGCTGCCTGTTGTTCTACTTACCTGATTCCTGTTACCCGGCTTGTCTTGACCTACCCTGTTTGCTGCCAGTCTCTGATCCCAGCTTGTCCTGACGCCTCTTCTGCCCCCTCCTTGGTCCTTTGCTGCCCGCCTGTTACCGACCAGGCTTGCTTCACGACTTCGCTTTTGGCTGCTCCTCCTGTACCGTATCTGCCCGCCAATGTTTGACCCGGCTTGCCTGTACCTGTTTGTGTTAAGGACTACAGGACACCTCCCAGTTGTTTGCTGTCTCCAGCTATCAGCCTGATCCTTCTGAACTACTTGTACTTCCTTGCTGTCTGCAGTCTTCAGTTACCAGCTGGCTTCCCCTGGACTACAATACACCTCCCTGTTACGTGTTGTCTCCAGCTCCCAGTTTGTTCCTGCTTCCTACTGGGTCCCAGTTCCAGCCTGCAACTGACCTTCTCACTGCACATCAGAAGTCCAGATCAGCCCCTACATCTGCTAAACTGTCAGGCACTTGTGCCCCTTTGCACTCTTGAGCCCCTGTCTGCTCTATCAGGGGTTCTCGAGCCAGAGGTATACGAGAAGCTGCTCCCTGCATACTGGGCTCAACCATCAGGTACGTGACACTGCTGTCCAGTTCCAGTCTGCTGTCCAACTCCAGTCTGCTGTCCAGCTCCAGTCTGCTGCACCAGCCTGCTGATCCAGCTCCTTCCAGGTTCCTGTCTACCTTCCAGCTCAGTCTGAGGATCTTCTGCACAGTGCTTCCTGAGTTCCAGGCCCATCTCCTGCTGTTGATCCTGCCAGGCACTTGTGCCACTCTTGACTCCTGTGCTTTCTGTTCACCCTACCAAGGCCCTCGAGTCGAAGCCGCAAGAAAGGCCATCCCCTGCAAGTCGGGCTTGTCCACAAGGTACGTGACAGTAGAAGACAGCCATGACCGAGCCCGAGCAGGGAGCCTCTCCTATGGAAGAACTTTGTATGCACTTGGCAGGCCTTACCCAGGCTGTTAAAAGTCTCCATGAAGGATATACACGTTTAGAAGAATGGGCCCAAGTACTTTCTTGTCCCACTACAACTCAGGGGCCTTCTCACCCGTTTACTTCTTTTACCAGTACTACCTCTCCTACAGTAGTTATGCTGCTTCCCGAAACAAGAGTCCCCACTCCTGGAAACTTGCTTGGCCTAAGACTTCCTCTCACCTTACTCTCTCTATATGATTGCAGCTCCCAGGAAGGACTTTACAGGTTCCCGCTATCATTGACTCCGGGGCTTGTAGCTACTTTTTGGATTCATCTTTTGCAGCCAAACACCAGATCCCTCTGCTATACAAGGCCCATGGACTCTCTATTCACCTGGCCGATGGGTCTGCAATAAAATCTGGGTCAGTCATACAAGATACTGCTCCCCTTCCAGTCACCATCTTCAACCTGCACCAAGAACTGCTTTGCCTGGACATTATTGCTTCACCATTTTTCCCTGTTATCCTTGGTATGCCGTGGCTACAAGCCCAAAACCCCACTATAAATTGGGTCACTGGAGAAGTCACGTTCTCCTCTCCGTACTGCCAACAGGACTCTTGTGAATCTCCTGCTCTGTTATGTGTGAACGTTGATTCTGAGCTACGCCAGTTGGTCCCCGAGGTCTACCATGACTACTTAGATGTATTTAGTAAAAAAGGGGCTGAAACCCTTCCTCCTCATTGGGCCTATGACTGCCCCATCGAGCTCCTTCCCGGAGCCGAAGTTCCCTTTGGCAGGATTTTTCCTTTGACTGAGCTGGAGCAAGGGACACTGAAAGTGTACATTGATGAAAACCTAGAAAAAGGTTTCATTCGGCCTTCCACATCCCCAGCAGGTGCAGGCATCTTTTTTGTGGATAAAAAAGATCACTCCCTTCGCCCCTGCCTAGACTAATCGGGAACTCAATAAAATTGTTAAAAATCGTTACCCTCTCCCCTTGGTACCAGAGTTATTCCAGAGACTGGGGACTGCTACTATTCTTTCCAAATTAGATCTCCGAGGGGCTTAAAACCTGGTCCGTATCAGAAAAGGGGATGAGTGGAAGACAGCTTTTCGCACTCGCTTCGGGCACTTTGAGTACATGGTAATGCCTTTTGGATTGTGCAACGCCCCTGCAAATTTTCAGTATTTCATAAACTATGTCTTCCAGGACTACTTGGATCTGTTCGTCATAGTCTACTTAGATGACATTCTCATCTTCTCTTCCTCTCTGGACTCACACCGCAAACATGTCAGATGTGTCTTAGCCCGGCTCCGGCAACATGGCTTGTACGCGAAGGCTGAAAAATGCGAGTTCGAGCGAGAGAGTATTCCATTTTTGGGACTAATCATTTCTGTGGAAGGGATCAAAGTGGATCCCCATAAGATTACTGCAATTCTTGACTGGCCAGCCCCTACTGACAAGAAAGGAGTCCAACGTTTAGTTGGCTTCGCCAATTTCTATAGAGTATTTATTAAAGGGTTTTCAGCCATCATTTGCCCCATCACTCAGTTGACCAAACAAGGAGCTCGCTTTAATTGGTCTCCAGAAGCTCAAACTGCCTTTGAGTCCCTCAAAAGACTCTTTACTTCCCCTGCTGTTCTGAAGCACCCCGATTCCTCCCTACCATTTGTTCTGGAAGTGGACGCTTCCAAGATTGCTGTTGGAGCAGTTCTTTCCCAGCGGCAAGGGACCAAAGCTTTGTTATACCCAGTAGCCTTCTTTTATCAACTGCAGAAAGGAATTATGACGTAGGAGATCGGGAACTACTGGCCATAAAATCCGCTCTTGAAGAATGGCGATACCTCTTGGAGGGAGCTGCTCATCCTATTCTGATCTACACAGATCACAAAAACCTGGAATACCTGAAGTCCGCAAAGAGGTTGAGACCACGACAAGCCAGGTGGGCCCTGTTCTTTTCCAGGTTTTCCTTCCACGTTACCTATTGGCCAGGCTCTAAGAACATAAAACCTGACACTCTGTCTAGGATGTTCCACAAGCCCCAAGAAACCTCGCCTCCAGACACTATCTTTTCCCCAGGAAATTTTCTCCTGTTACAAGAAGACCTGCTCTCGCAAATCAGGCAAGCCTCAGTAGGGTCAGTACCTGCCATAGGGACAGAACTACAAGCTAAGGATGGACTGTTTTGGTTCGGAAGCAAAATCTTTGTACCTGAAGGCCTACGGGTCACAATTTTAGAACTTTGTCATGACCACGCACTGGCAGGACATTTTGGTGTTACCAAGACTGTTGATCTTGTCCAGCGCACCTTCTGGTGGCCCCAAGTACTTAAAGACTGCAAGAGATACGTGGAGTCCTGTACCACCTGTGCTCGGAATAAAACCAGTAGAACCAGGGCCTGGGGATTACTGAAACCTCTGCCTGTTCCAGACAGGCCATGGAAGATGTTGTCCATGAACTTCATTGTCGAGTTGCCTCCGGCAGAGGGGCACACTGCTATCTTTGTGGTGGTAGATCGATTATCTAAAATGGCTCACTTCATTCTGATGAAGGGTACTTCATGCTATTCCTGAAACTGCACAAATGTTCATCAGAGAAGTAATTAAACTCCATGGAATTCCGGCTAATATCGTTTCTGATCGGGGAGTACAATTTACTTCTCGATTCTGGAGAGCCCTGTGTAAAGCCCTAGGAACTGAACTATCGTTTTACACCGCCTATCATCCCCAGACGAATGGTCAAACTGAGAGGACTAACCAGACCCTTGAGCAATATCTTTACTGTTTTTCTTCCTTTTCTCAGGATGACTGGTTCTCTCTGCTTCCTTTGGCTGAATTTGCCTACAATAATTCCGTCCACTCTGCCACGAAACAAAGTCCGTTTTTTGCTAACTATGTTTTTCACTCATCCTTTTTGCCCAACTCCTTTCCTGAATGTTCCGTACCAGCGGTCCAGGAAACAATACATTTTTTCTCCTCCAACAACCAAGTATTACAGGAAACCATGACGAAGTCTCAAGAGCGCAACAAAGAAACCTTTGACAGGAAGAAACAAGGAGAATTGGTTCTTGAACCTGGTAGCCTTGTATGGTTATCCACCGTAAACCTAAAACTGACTTGTCCCTCCAGGAAGTTGGGCCCTAAATTCCTGGGTCCCTTTCCTGTAAAAAGGAAAATCAATGAGGTAGCTTATGAGCTGGAACTCCCGGACTCACTCAGGATTCATCCTGTCTTTCACGTTTCCCTGTTGAAACCTTTTGTCTCCAACCCTTTTCCTGAACGGAATTTGAATTCCCCGGATCCTGTAATAGTGGACGGAGAGGAAGAATTCGAAATTGAAGCCATCCTAGATTGTGGGAAGAGGAATAATCAAGCCCAATTCCTGATTAAGTGGAAAGGGTATGCTCCGGAAGAGAACTCTTGGGAGCCCGAGGAGAACATCCATGCTAACAGCTTAATTCAATCCTTAAAGAGATCCCATCCTGAGAAATGGGCCCGGTTGGGCATCCAGAGGCTGCCCCTTGGGGGGGTAATGTCAGGAAGATCCTGCCAGTAACAGGCATCCTGAGTGTGCAGTTGCGCGATCGCGCGCGCCAATGCGCGCTAGGCGGGCTATTTAAACCAGACTTTCACACTGAGATCTTGCTGTCTGCTCTACAGCGTTACGTGCGTCTTGATCCTTGAAAACCAGTTCCTGTGCTAAACCCGGCTTGCTCCTGACTATCCTTGTTGTCCACCTGCATGTGATCCCGGCTTGTCTCCAACCATCCCTGTCATCTGCCTGCATCCGACCTCGGCTTGTCTGACTTCTCTCCTGCCTGACCCCCTGGCACCTCCACTGTCTGCCTGACTACCGACCCGGCTTGTCTGACCCTCCAGTCTCAGTATCCTAGTTCCAGGTTCCAGTCTGCTATTCAGTTGCAGCTTGCTGTCCGGTTCCAGTCTGCTGTCCAGTTCCAGTCTGCTGTCCAGGTTCCAGTCTGCTGTCCAGGTTCCAGTCTGCTGTCCAGGTCCAGTCTGCTGTCCGGTTCCAGTCTACTGTCCAGTTCCAGTCTGCTGTCTGGTTCCAGTCTGCACCAGCCTGCTAATCCAGCTCCTTCCAGGTTCCTGTCTACCTTCCAGCTCAGTCTGAGGTTCTTCTGCACAGTACTCCCTGAGTTCCAGACCCATCTCCTGCCGTTGATCCTGTCAGGCACTCGTGCCACTCTTGACTCCTGTGATTCCTGTTCACCCTACCTGGCCGGAAGAGAGGCCATCCTATGCAAGTCGGACTCGTCCACAAGGTACGTGACAGCAACTATCTGACAAAACCAAGTTCTACCTGACACACCCAGAGGGACTAGGTGAAAGCTCTACCAGCTCCACACAAGCAAAATAAGCCACAGCAAAAGTTCCCTCCCGGCCACGCCTGGCCATGATTGAACCAGAGCTCTTTACAGCCCTAGGGAACTTTGTGTCGAAATGCCAGAGGGACACCCCAACATACCCTGGTCCTGGATATCGGAAACTCATCGCTTTCTCTGGAAGGCGGCCCATACCTCCAGAGGAGGACAATTTTGAAGAGTGGCTGGAACAGACCACACAAGCCTTGGATGAATGGGACATTCCTGAGACTCACAAAAAACAGAGGATCGGGGAGGGCTTAAATGAGCCTGCCTCAGAAGCCATCCGAAATTTGAAGCTCAGTAAGCGAAATTGCATGGCCCAGGACTACCTGGACATTCTGCAGGATGTGTTCGGGTGAACATAGAAAGTTTCCGATCTCATTTATCAGTTGGAGCACGCTTACCAAGAAGAAGGAGAGAAGCTGTCAGAGTACATGAGATGTTTGGACAAGATTATACACCAGATCTTGCTGAAGAAGGGTCTAGACCCCCGGAAGGTGGATGAAGTCCAAGCCAAGCAAGTCTTGAGGGGTGCTCAGCCTTTGGACCCCATCACTCTCCTGTTGAGAACCCATCAAGATGGTGGCATCTTGAGGTATCCGGACCTGATCTGGATTGTACGTGAAGAGGAGGCCATACTGGAGAACAAAAAAAAAAAAGTCAGAGACCAAGATCTGTCGTTGAAGTCAAGACGGCCAGTGCAGCTGATGGCGACCCTCAGATCGAGCTCCTCAAGACCCAAGTGTCACAATTGATAGAGATGATGGCTCTGTTGACCGCCAGGCCCACTATTCCACCTGATGAGGGAGTTCCAATGCCCAAGAAGTTGTTAAGTCCTACAGTTGAGTGGGGAAGAGGCCAGAAAACCCAGGGACCTGCTTCAACTGCGGAGGAGTTGGACACTATCAACAAATATGCCCAAGCCCAAAGTCAGGAACACTGCACCAAGAGCCAGCGGGAAACTCCAGAGGGCCCCGGTGAAGGAGTCAACCAGGCGCCCTGCTGAATTAGCTAACTCCAGAAAACCAAACAACACAAAAAGACAACAGGAGAAGTCAAAACCCTCAGAGAAGGCTCCCATTGTTGCCCCTGAGCAACTTAGTAACTCATTACCCACAACCCGGGACATCCAGCATCGAAGAGTCAATGCATACCAGACTCCCAGAACTCAACCAAGGCCCAAGCCGGGTCAGAATCTCCGCAAGAGAGGAGTCAAGATGCAACTCACCAAACAGGCCCAACCTGCAATTTCCCACAGGCTCCCTCCCAAACTAGTGGGACCTTCTTCAGTTGTCTCCATCCAGGTAGAGGAAATCTATACCAAGGCCCTCTTGGATACCGGAGCTCAAGTGGCTCTTCTCTACAGGGACTTCTACGACAAGCACCTCAAACACTTGCCGCTATAGAAGTTAGAAGAACTGGAGATTTGGGGCCTCAGGACTCAGAACTTCCCCTATGATGGCTACCTACCAATCAAGCTGGCTTTTGATCCCTCCGTAGCAGGAAAGGCAGAGACCTTTGATACATTGGCGGTGGTCTGTCTTTGTCCTCCAGGAGCTGGGAAAAGTTCCATCATCATAGGGACTAATACTGATCTTGTGAGAAGGCTGCTGGTACCTCTTATTCAAGAGCAGAGCACTTCAAACCCCAGTGTGCTCCCTATGCTGAGACAAGCCTATCAGCGCCTGGTGCAGGAAGAAAAGGCCCCAGGAGAAGGAGTGAGAAAAATCTGGCGATTGGACTGGAGTGAGAAGACACTACAACCCGGCGAGGTAATTTGTTTGAGAGCATCAAGTTAAATTGGAAAGAGCTAGGCCTTTTCATTGTCCTGGCAGCGGACAGTCAAAAGGAAGATGGAGGGTTGGAGATAGGTGATCTCAACCCGGGCACTACAAAGAAGTCACGGAAAGGTCTCAGTTAGTGTTCGCAACACAACAGCCTCATCTGTGAAGATGCCAGCTCGGATGTTATTGGGGCAAGTAAACCCAGTCACCCCAGTCTCCCCATGCGATTTGGGGTGTGGTAGAAGTGATGAAATCCCTGTAGAAGAGTTTTACCCAAAGAACACTCCTCTCACACCTGCCTGGATGGAAAGGGCCAAGACTCAGCTCTTAAGATGGCGAGCTGCTTTCTCGAAGAGTGAGTTTGACGTTGGGCACGCAAAAAGTGCCCAACACCGGATCCGCCTGGAGGAAGGCAAGCCTTTCCAAGAAAGTCAGACGGATTCCTTTGGGGGACTTGGAAGACCTGCGAGAACAGCTGGCTGAGCTGAAGAGAGCAGGAGTTATCCGAGAGTCTTGGAGTCCATATGCCTCCCCAATAGGGGTAGTAAGGAAAAAGAATGGGTCGTTGCGGTTGTGCATCGACTACAGGACACTGAACCGAAGGACCATTCCTGACCAGTATACCACACAGAGGATAAAAGATGCCCTACAGAGCCTGTCAGGGGCAAAGTGGTTCAGCGTGCTGGATCTGAAAAGTGGATACTATCAAATCCCCATGCACCCTGAAGATAAAGAGAAGACCGCTTTCATTACTCCTGTGGGATTCTTCGAGTTTGACTGCATGCCACAAGGTCTGTCTGGCGCCCCAGCCACCTTCCAGAGATTGATGGAGAAGACTGTGGGTGACATGAACCTGATTGAAGTGTTGGTATAGCTAGACGGTATCATCGTGTTTGGCAAGACTTTGGAAGAGCATGAAGAGCGCCTGGAGAAGGTCCTGAAGAGGCTCCATGAGAAGGCCTGAAGCTCTCCATGGAAAAGTGCCAGTTCTACCAACCTTCAGTCAATTACCTGGGCCACATCGTGTCTGCCGAAGGAGTGGCCACAGACCCTCAGAAGCTGGAAGCTGTCACCTCCTGGCCAAGACCCACTAATGTGACCAAGCTTAGGTCATTTCTGGAATTCTGCTCGTATTACCGGAGATTTGTTGAGGGGTTTGCTAAGATAGCTCACCCACTCACTAAGCTATTGAAGAAGGAGGAAGGTGATGATCCAGACTCAGTCAAGTCTGAAAAACCAGTAGGAGGGGCCAGGAAGCCCAAAGAGTCCATACAAGAACAGTGGACCACCCAGTGTGAAGAGGCTTTCAAGCAGTTAAAGTGGAGCCTCGCAATTGCTCCGGTTTTGGCCTATGCAGATCCAGCCAAGCCATATGAACTGCACGTAGATGCCGGCCAAGATTGGCTGGGCGGAGTGCTGTACCAAGAACATGACGGACACTTAAGGCCTGTTGCTTACATGAGTAGGAGTTTGGCAGCTGCTGAGAGGAATTACCCCACTCACAAGCTTGAATTCCTGGCCTTGAAGTGGGCAGTATTGAGATTGGAGTGTCAGCTGCTGGGGTGCCCAGATGCTATTGCAACATCACCCAAGTCGGAGATGAAGGTCTGCCAAAACTTTCAAAAAGGGATCTGCTTAGGGACCAGTTGGAAGACCCCCTCTGCAGTTTGGCATTGAAGGCAAACACCCCGACTTACTTCTTGCTGACTCATTAAAAGAAGGCAGTTTATTACACCGAGAGTGGGATCGGTTGCAGTTGCAACAAGGGGTGGTCTACCGAAGAGGCCCCTCTGAAGATCCTGAAGAGAAATGGCAGTTGTTCCTACCAGAGAAACATAGAGAGAAGGTGTTGATCGCTTTACATGAACATCATGACCATCTAGGGTCCGAGAGCACTTTCCAACTTGTGAGAGATAGATTCTATTGGCCCTACATGAGGACTGAGAGAGTTACTGCCATTCTTGCATTAGATGTATTCAAAGAAAGACTTTACCTCAACAAGCTGCCACAATGGGCCACCTGGAGAGTCAAGGACCATTGGATCTGGTGTGCATTGATTTTTTTATGCTTGGAGTCGGACCTGAGTGGGCAGGGAAACATCCTGGTGATAACTGACCATTTCACCCGTTACGCCCAGGAATTTCCCACAAGAGATCAACAGGCATCCACGGTGGCCAAAATCCTTGTAGAAAAATTCTTCGTCCATTATAGCTTACCCCAGCGTATCCACTCAGACCACGGGAGAGACTTTGAGAGTAGTCTCCTTAAAAGACTTTTAGATTTGTTGGGCATCCAGAAATCCAGAACTACTTCTTACCATCCTCAAAGAGACCCTCAACCAGAGAGATTCAACCAAACTCTCTTAAACATGCTGGGAACTCTAACCTCTGAGCAAAAACAACATTGGAGCAAACACATAGCACCCATAGTGCAAGCTTACAACAGTACTACAAGTGATGCTACAGGATACTCTCCCTACCGCTGGATGTTTGGACAGGAAGCCCGGTTACCAGTAGATCTAGCTTTCGGCACATCTCTGGACCATACCTCAGCAACTTCTCATAGAGGGTATGTGGACAGACTGCGGAGAAGCCTGAAGACCGCCTACAATAAGGCTCAAGCTGCATCAGATGCCAGAGGACAGAGGAACAAGAGAAATTTTGATCTCAGGGTGCGGGTACAAAACTTACAACCAAGAGACAGAGTGTTTTTGAGGAATCTGGGTATACCTGGGAAGCACAAATTGGCTGATCGTTGGAAGTCCCAGCCCTATGTTATTTGCAAACAACTCCCAAGGCTGCCGGTATACCAGATTCGGCCAGAAGGAAGTACAGGGCCATTAAAGACTTGGCATCGAAATCACCTTTTGCCTCTATCAGAAGCAGTCCGGGTAACTCCTCAGCAGGATTTACCACCCACATCCACCACCTCTGAGACCTCGACCAGTGACTAGGTCTCAGTCTATGCCTCTTGCTACAAATGACGAAAGCAGTGAGGAAGAAGAGATGGAAATAGGCTGGTTGTGGTCATCTCACACACCAGAGGTTAATACCAATCCTTTCACTTGCACAAAGGTGACAGATAGTGGAATTCTTTGACCAGAAGCTCCTGAATTTGTGCCACAAAATAGGCCTTCTGAAGATCCTGAACATTCTCCACACTCTGCGCAGGAAACAGACTCTGAGGGTTCTTTGTCCTTCAGTGAAGCTGAGATACAAGATACTGGAGTACCAGAGGCTGAAGTGGAGAAGGACAGTGTCAGCATGCAGATAGCACCGAAACCCAAAGAACAGAGAACAAAGAGAATCATGCAACCACCGAAAAGACTGAGTTATGACGTGCTGGGCAAGTGCTCTGAGTTTTGTCCTGCTGCCAAAAGAATTTCTGAAATGCCTGATCCCTCCACTGCTGATTTAGTGGAGGACAACCTCATACTGCCCCCTGGCACATCTATACAAGACACCATGGTGTCATCTGCAGGTGTACAGAGCAGTCTCCCTTCATATGATAATTGGTGGGAGGCTCCTCTGTCAGTTTTATGTCATTGCTTGAATGCAAAAACTTGTAACAGGTCACAAATTTTGAATATCTTTGGGGACCAAAGATTCAAAGCAGGGGGGTATGTAGCGCAGGGGTTTTTGCCACCTAAGTTACTATGTAATTATGTGATGTTCTTTAAATAAGAGTTTTGCTCCCTCTAGTGTCCATTCTATTTACTGTTATTAAGACTTTTCTTTGGTTTCATTAAGCCATGATACAAAGCATTGTGGTAGATGTAGTGGAGGAGAAAGTGATCATATGTTAAAACTCAGTCAGCAAACTACCTACCCACAATGCCCACTTACCTACCCACAAGGCCAAGTCACAGAATTGCCTGCTGGGTAGAGACAAAAAAAGGGACAGGCGTGGCACGTTTTCTCTCGCTTGCTGGGATGCCATTAAAGACCTGCCTGCAGGGAGCTGTGGGTGTGCAATTGGAACACTGTGGCCTGTTTGGAGCAGAGTGGAATCATGTGGCCTCCTAGGAATTCTGGAACACAGTATGCTGGATCTGCATGTGTTTGTCTGTACCTTTCCGCTACAGTGTCCTGTATGCTTTATGATCCTGATTTTACAATAAAGACACTTGCATTTTTCCCGGTGTGCGGCTGGCCGGACCTTCTCATATACTTCCTGCTTGGCTCAGCATTAGCCAGCACCTGGGGCTCTTTCTTCTTGGAGGCAATCATCTCGTTTATACCTGGCCTGAATCCATACTTGTGCGGTGAAGTCTCTCTCTCTACATTTGGATCTCTGGATCAGCATGTGGACGGATCTGAGGGCTCAAGATAACCCGTAAGTTTCCTGCATTGCACTCACCAACCATCAGAAGGAGGGTGCGGTGTGACGGTGCCAGCTTGGAGCAGGACTGAGATATCAGATGGGGAACAGTACAAGCAACTGGGCCTTGTGTGGTGAGCGGGCACTTGCCCAGATTGATTTAATACTTTGTTACTGCGCAAATACATCCCAGACGGCTGGTGAGATTTGTAGTCCCACAGAAGTGATATCACTTATTCAAAGACTGTGTGCAGTGAAACTTCAGAGTTCGTTTTCTCTGTGCTACAGAGTTAATTTTGAGGTGGATGTTTCAGCAAGGAAGAAGTTCTACAGGTGCTTTATATAACTGAGCACACAGTTATCTACACATCACCTTGGCTATGATTTACTACTCACTTGTTTCCTGGATTACAAAGACTGCAGTTTAATAAGCTAGCTGAAGAGGAAGAAGACAAGAGACTTTACTATTCACTATAAAGCGTTCTTACCTTGTTATACATATATATATATATATATATATATATATATATATATAGTGTGTGTGTGTATATGTATATATAATATATATATATATTTTACACTTTTATTTGTAACTGTTGTAATTGTTTGTAACGGTTGTAGTGGTTGTAATGGTTCGGTTCCTGGTTCGAGTCTCTCAAAATGCGATGGCATCTTTGGCGACCCTGTGAAAGTGTGTCCTAGTCTGTGCAGTGCTGTACCCTATGCTAATACTCCACTAGTGTGTGTGGTAGCGTTCAAAACATTCACCAATGCAAAGAACAGGTGTTACACCTATAGCCACGCTTTCTACAAACATAACATTTTTTGGGGGGGGCTCGTTGGGTAGCCGGCTTACTGCATTTTGATTGGGAACTTGGGCGACAGCACCGTCTGGAAACACAAGGGCTGTGATGCTCTCTTCCTGGAGTTTAAGGAGGGATCAAGTTCGTCCTGAAGCTTTGTATAACACATAAGCATTCAGCAGAGCCAATTGAAATAAGTATACAGACACTTTTTTGTACCAGCATCATGGGCAATTAGGTATGGAGCCAACAACTGGTCGTTGAGGTCCACCCCTCCCATATTAAGGTTATATTTGTGGACACAGAGGGGTTTCTCCACAACACCAGTCGCAGTAGGAATTTGGACCATCGTGTCTGCGTGAAGGGAGGACAGAACGAAAATATTCTGATTATCCCTCCACTTCACAGCGAGCAAATTATTACACTTCAAGAAGGCTCTCTCCCCCAGCCTAAGACGGGAATCTACAAGCCGCTGGGGTAAGCCCCTGCGATTAGATTGCACGGTGCCACATGCCCAATTTCATGATCAAACAAGTGACTAAAAAGTGCACGCTCCTGTAATAATTGTCCACATACAAGTGGTACCCCTTTTAGAATAAGGGTGAGACCAAGTCCCACACAATCTTACCAGCGCTCCCTATGTAGTCTAGGCAGTTCTCCGGCTCTACGTGACTATCTCTTCCCTCGTAAACCATAAAACTATATGTATAGCTAGTGGCCCTGTCACAGAGCTCATACATCTTGACCTCATATCTGACACGCTTGCTGGGAAGATACTGTTTGAAAGACAAGTGGCCAGAAAACCGTAATCAGGGACTCATCAATGCAGACAACTTGATCAGGAGTAAACAAGGCTGCAAACTGTTGGTTTAAGTGGTTTAGGAGGGGCCAAATTTTGTAGAGCCGATCGTATCCAGGGTTACCCAAAGGACGACAGAGTTCATTATCATTGAAGTGCATGAACCGCAAGATCTGCTCGTATCATGCCCTGGCCATAGAGGCAGAGAACACGGGCATATGGTGAATTGGGTCAGTGGACCAATATGACCACAACTCACTCTTTTTAGTTATGCCGATTAGGAGGGATAGGCCCAGAAAGGTCTTAAATTCGGAAACCATAATGGGTTTTCATTCTCTGGCAAGGGTCAAATGGGGATTAGCGGCGATGAATTGACCAGCATACAAATTGCTTTGGTCCACAATAGATCTATAGAGATCTTCCATGAAAAGCAGCGAATAAAAATCAAGTGACGTAAAATCAACCGTTTCCACCTGAATTCTGGGTTGGCCAGTGAATGGGGGAAGTACGGGTGCTGCAGAAGTGGTGGGCTCTCAATTAGGATTGGCAAATGCAGCAGGAAGGGAACTATGGGCTCGACAGGCCTGTCTGTCTTCTTGGTGGCTGCAGGACACTAGTTGTGCTAGCCACCTCACCAGCTTGAACTGCACTTATGGGACTCGCCACGTCACCACGTGATACTGCAGTGTTGGTTTGACTACGACCAGGGTGTACTAGGCCGCTGGTGCTTGCCAGTTCACCAGAAGGATGAGCAGCACTAGTACTGGCTTTCTGCTGCATATGAGAGCCCTGCGGTTCTTGCACCTCAACAGCAGAAGAATGGGGTCGGATACGCCTGACCTTGGCAGGGACCACAACTCCATCATCAGAGCTATATGTCAGGGTGCCGCTGCTGTCCACAGGATCGTATTCTGAGCCTGAATCTGACAGATGGATGACTTCCTCTTCACTATCTGTCATGCTCAGATACGAGTAGGCCTCTTCACTAGTGTACCTTTGATTTGACATTTTGGTCTCTAAATTTACTGGTACACTAGTGAGAATCGCAGGAAAAAGAGCTCCTGACTGTCAGAGACCTATTTCAAATGCTACCAAAATAACTGTTATGCCCCGTACACACAGTCGGATTTTCCGATGGAAAATGTCCTATCGGAGCGTGTTGTCGGAAATTCCGACCGTGTGTGGGCTCCATCGGATTTTCCGACACACAAAGTTGGACAGCAGGAGATAAAATTTTCCGACAACAAAATCCGATCGTGTCAATTCCGACCGTGTGTGGCCTGTTCCGACGCACAAAGTGCCACGCATGCTCAGAAGAAATTCCGAGACGGGACAGCTCATTCTGGTAAACTTAGCGTTCGCAATGGATACAGCACTTTCGTCACGCTGCAATGTTAAAAATGGTTTAATACAGCGCACTCTCTTCTTCTTTATAATGTGACAAGAATTAAGTAGTTTTGCTGCTCATATTCACACAGACTTCTCACAAACTTCTTTCGTTACTATTTATCGGGATTCCCTCAATATATTTTGATTTCTCACATCTGACAACATATTTTTGTATATTTTTTTAATATTTTTGGGCTTTAAGATTCTTTTTTTGTGTTTCTATTTTATTTTTTTTATTTTTGCGATTTTGATTTGTACTCCCGAAAATGTTTGAGTGTGTTTTTTGTGACAAGTTCCCACAACACCATTGATATGTTGTTCTATTTAATCTGTAGGAGATTGTTTGGTGTTGTTGTCTCTTGTTAATTTCACATTTTATGTTAGAAATGTACCTGAATCCTCACCAACAAACTGTCCTTTTTGGATGAAAACACACACAGGAGAGTAGAATTTCCCCCAAAAATGTATTAAGGGCTCACAACTATAAACAAAGAGGGAGGCAACGCTGGAGAAACTGCAGAAGTGGGTGAAGCCTTGGACCCCCAGGGCAGACATCAATTATTTAAAAGCCAAATTGGTGGCCTGAGGAGTCCTTATCTAAGGGAGGGCAGTGTGGTCCAGAAGTCCCAGAGATCCGGAAAGCAGCAGATGACATTTATGTCCCCAGGCTGTGGTCATACGAGAGACTGCATCTTCTGTCAGACCAGACTGAACCCAGGGTCATCACTCTCTGGTCTTCTTTCCATGCCTCCTTCCACGTGGTGGCTCTGGTGGTGGAGTTGTGGCAGCAGGAGGAGGAGGAGGAGGAGGATCGTCCATCTCAATGACTTCCGTCTTGGGTGTTAGTTCCCCACTCACCCCCTTACGTAGGACTTTATAAATAAGGTCCTCAGAGAGCCTGCGTTGGCCCTCCTGCATGCCCTGCAGTTTGGTGGCAGCCATGCAGGCAAAAGCCTCTTCAGGAGTGGGTAAGGCTCTGAGGGACGCAGAAGCCTCCTGGATCAGCCTGAACGCTGAATCCTGCACGGGACTCGGAGTCGCCTTCCTGGCTTGTTTATGTGGCAGGCGGAGGGGAGGGACCTGAGACTCAGTCAGGCTGCGACTTGTCCCAGGCTCCTCCTGGCTGCCACTAATCCCCGCCTCCTCTTGACTGCCACATTCCACAACCTCCTCCTGGCTGAGGTCTTCCTGTGTATAAAAAAGGGACATAGTTTTAGTATTTTTTTCATCGATCACACACAATTTTCACCTCCTGACTGCTGCAAATTGAATGTTAACAAATATAACAGACTATCATTCTGAGCCCAGCATTTTTCATTCTTGTCCCAATTTTCGGTGCCCACTACTGTCTATTGATATGTAAAACACTTTTTTCAATCAGCAATTAGTGATCAATAATAAAATCTAGTAAACATCATTTATTTATTGACCAGAAATCTGTAGAAGAATGCTATACCTGACTCCAGCTGGGCTCCTCCATTTCTTCCTGGCTGGAAGGCCCAGGTTGGACATCGGAAGCCTCAGCTGGGGTGGAAGGAAGCGTGGAAGGAAGAGTAGAGAGGGATTCCCTGACTTCAGTGTGGTCTGACAGAAATCGCAGTCTCTCATAGTACCACAGTCTGGGGACATAAACGTCATCTGCTGCAGCTCCGGATCTCTGGGAATCCGTGACCTTCTTGCGCTCCCTAAGATAAGTGCTCCTCAGGCCACCAATTTTAGCTTTTAAATAAGGGATGGTTGCTGTGGGGACCACCGGCTTCACCAACTCCAGCAGTTTCTCCAGCGCTGCCTGCCTCTTCTGTTTGTGGTTATAGTGGGGGTGTCTCACTTGCCACAGACAGGGCAGCTCCCTGTACTTGTCTATGAACAGGGGCAGGAAATTGTGGTCGTTGAACCCATCCATTTTCTCTGCAAGACACAACACAAGACAAACCCTAATGTAAGGCCAAACTCCCCTAATCTTGTTACAATATAGGCTTCCATTTCGAAGCAGTATAGGCCCAAGTCTAGATCTTACCTTCGTTATCACGATCGGCGTCTCCGATGCTCCTTCCTCCGCTCACAGATCGTACGTAAGACGCACGTGTGTTACGCTTTATACACACTGCGCATGCGTATAACTCCGCCCGCCCCTGACGTTCTTTCTAGTCTATTCCCCGCCCCTTTTCGTTCGGCGCAGTGGGGGAAGAGCACATGGCGGATAGACAGCAGGTGCGTGCTAATTGTAGCAACGAGGAGGAGGAGGAGGAGGAAAGGCCGGAGCCTGAAACGTCCCGATCCAGAAGGAGATTTAAGGACTCAAATATGTCCTTTGGGGAGATGTTGGAGATGGTGGATATCCTGAAGAAGGCCGACTATGATGGAAAGTATGGGCCTTACCCCAACCCCAATGTCCGAAAGGCCAAGATCATGGCGAAAGTGGTCAGGAGTCTGCACCGGAAATTCGGGGTACGACGATCGAAAGATCAGCTCAGATAGCGGTGGTCGGACCTGAAATTACGAGAACATGAGCAGTACAGAAAGATCCGGAGAGTGCTGCAAAAAAAGTAAGTAGTTGTGCTGTGTTCCTATTCTTTATGTTTATTACGTTCGTGCTGCTCCATGTGCTTTTAGGAACTGTTGTACAGTTTAAAATGGCAACTGTTCATGGGCACATTATTCGTTCGGATCAAACATTTTTCGTTCCAACTATAAAATACCATTGTTTAGCCCATATGCATTTGGCCACCATTTTGACGCCCTATACTTGTCTTCAAAGAATTGGGTTGTGTAGATGGCTTTGTTACTAGAATGAAATGCAAACTAGATTCTGTGTAAGGAGAGGACACTGAGCAGCTGTTTTCACATGTGGACACTGGAGCACTAGTGTGGGACACAAAAACGCCATTTTTATTAGGGGAGCCACACAGGTGCTCCAGTGTATACTATAGGGGGGGCTACATCTGTGAAGCTCACACTAAACAGGTAAAGTATTGCAGGTTGACAAAGGGCATTCAACAAATTACAACTTGGAACTCTGCTAAAATTGACAATTGTACCCCACTTCCAAGCAATGTTTCCTATTTATAGTTCTGACATTAAATATCTGTGTGCTAATTATACCATTTTGTTTCACATAGGGGAGAAAAGACTCAGAGGACATCCCTCATCTGAGGAGACCAGAGCCCCCCCCCCTGGAAGAAGGGGAAATCCCCCCAACACAAGCTGAGCAGGAGGAAGAAGAAGATGTGGTGGAACTAGTCACCACAACAGGTGAGTGTCTGCAACCACAGGCTCAGATAAGAGATGGATGGCGGCATTTTTTTGAAACCAAATTTATTTTGGGGTTCCTCTCTTTTTAGGTGATCGTGAGGTTGTGGATGAAGATCCTTTCACATCCGAAAGTGCCCAGATCCTGATCGGGGAGATCATGGGGTGTAATTTACAATTGGAAATCATCAAGCAAAACATCAATGATGTTATTCCAAAATATAAAAACATCACTGATGTTTTGGGGCGAGTTTAAAACCCCTCCAAATCACTTTCTTCTTTTGTGTGCTACAATGTGCTAAATGTTTTTGTGATTTTTCCCAAAGCCAAATTTGGAGGATGCACACAGTGTGCCAACATGTGCTATCTGCCATCACGGGAGATCAATGGACGCGTTTTGGGGGTGCAACCCCTTCCTCAATAATAAAGTAGCAGTGAGGAAGGGCTTGCTCCCCCAAAACACATCCCTTGATCCCCCGTGATGGCAGGTAGCACATGTTGACATTGGGAAATTTGTGTGCATCTTCCAAATTTGGCTTTTCCAGGGGTGATTTCCCCCCATCTGAACGCAATATCAAACACAGTTCCTAAATACTCATGTCTGATATTGCCTTCAAGTTCTACCAAATGTGAACTTTGTAAGATCAAGATTTGTGTCTTTCTTGTTGGTTTTACACAGGCCTGTTTTCTATAAAATGGACATTTTGATTTTGGATAATGCCACCACAAAAATTGGTATATAACAAACATGTTGGTTTGTGTGAAAAACCTTTGGTAAATGCACATGTGATTGTGCAGGTATTAAAAAGATTGTTAATCAAGAATGTGTGGATTATTGTCTCAACGCTACAACACTTTTGGGGTGATGTAATTGTTGTTTGATGAGAAAATGGGGGTTATTTCCTAAGGGCAAATCCACTTTGCACTACAAGTGCAGTTTCAGTGCAGTTGCAAGTGCACTTGTAGTGAAATGTGTTTTTGCATTTAGTAAATAACAGCCAACAGTGCTTTGTATAAGGTTACACAATCACGCCATTTTCTGCACTCCAAACATTTCTGTCAGGGTCAGCTAAAACAAACACAAACAGTAAATGTCCACAAAGATTTTTTTTTTTTAATTATAAAAAGGCTTCACAGATTGTCTGGCATATTGATGGCCCCCCTACCCGCAAAGAACTCCTGGTATCGTAACCGGACATCACGAGCACTCAGGGAGGGCAAGCCAGGACGGCCGCTTTCAAGCGCCGTCAGTGTGGTTTGATGTATCATTCCGGCCTCAGGCCCAACTGAGCCAGCATAGTTGGCCGAATGTTTCCTTAAAAAGTTATGGAGAACACAGCACGCAAGTATTATATGGTTCAGTTTATACTCCGCCATATGGATGGGTGTCATAAATAGGTGGAACCGGCTGGGCAGGATTCCAAATGTGTTCTCCACCACTCTTCGGGCTCTGGCCAGCCGGTAATTAAAAACCCTCTGTTCCGGGGTGAGGGTCCTCATTGGGAATGGCCGCATCAGGTGGTCCCCCAGCGCAAACGCTTCATCAGCAACGAACACGAATGGGAGTCCTTCCACATTGTCCTCTGGAGCTGGCAAGTCCAAGCTGCCATTCTGGAGACGCCTGTAAAACTCCGTCTGGGTGATGACTCCACCATCGGACATCCGGCCATTCTTCCCCGCGTCCACATACAAGAAGTCGTAATTAGCCGACACCACCGCCAACATCACTATACTATTGAACCCCTTGTAATTATAATAGTACGACCCCGAGTTGGGTGGTGGGACGATGTGGACGTGTTTCCCATCAATTGCCCCTCCGCAGTTAGGAAAGTCCCACTGCTGGGCAAAGTGGGAGGCCACAGTCTGCCATTCCTGTGGCGTGGAAGGAAACTATTTAGGAAAAAACAATAAACATTACTATTTTTACTCAGAAACATGGCAAGCAGATTATACACAAACATTATGGGGCAACCTTCAGATAGCATTTATTAAGGGGAATTTAACAACGCCAAAGTATAAGGTACACCTATCATATTCCCCCTCCCCCCCCTCTCATGGGCCATTTCTACCATTATGGGGTGTGTGGAAATCTTGGACAGGTAACCCTCTTCACTTCATTGAGAGATGAATGCCTAAATAATGTGTATTACTTGGAACAGCCCCTCCTTAGTTACACTATTGGCAGCCCACTGGACAGGTAAGAAGTGTCATAATACAAAGATATAAATACACATTGTACACATTTGAGGACATTTGGACATTCTGCTATTACCTATCAAGATAATAATAGTATACAAAAACTTTAAACAGTACCATTTGAAAGTATTCAGGCAGGCCCTTGCACTACATGCTTTGGGGAATTCATCCATACATCTGACCAGTAAAGAGGTGGGTATAGTGTGTATGGGTTTGGCAAAGTCAGCAGATAGATGATTGAGGATAGATAGAGAATTGGGATCAGCTGACTTAGCAGTTGGGGGGAGGGAGGGTTAGTAAAAAATATTTGGGGACACCACAAAAAAAGCCTCTGGCACTCTGCCTGAATTTAAATCAAAAATTACATTTCCAAACATTTTAGGGGGTGTTTGGGGTAAAGCACTACTATGGAGCTGATAAAATACATTGTTAAGTGACTACATGAGGTGAATATAGGGCAGGAGACACCATGCTGGGGAGGTTAGTGAAGGGCAAATATGTATGAAGGACCTAAAATAATAATTACATAAAAATCCAGCATGCATGAGGACAAAGGGGACATTCACAGCATATTACAATCATGGTAATTAGGGAATGAGCAAAGAAATACAAGATATTATCAAACATTCAATACAATAAAATGTGATATTAAAGGATAAAAATCTTACCTTCATATACTCCTTCTGCAGGACCTGGATGATGGCAGAACAGGTCTCTGGGATGATGATCCCCAGAGCCTGGGGGGAGATGCCTGTCGAGAACTTCAAGTCCTGCAGGCTTCTCCCTGTGGCCAAATACCGCAAGGTAGCGACCAACCTCTGCTCCGGAGTGATGGCTTGCCTCATGCAGGTATCCTGCCTGCTGATATAGGGGGTCAGCGAAGCCAACAAACGGTGAAACACGGGGTCCGTCATCCTGAGAAAGTTCCTGAAATCATCAGGATTATTCTCACGGATCTCACGGAGCAAAGGCATATGAGAGAACTGGTCACGCTGAAGCAACCAATTCTTGGTCCATGAACTCCTCCCCACCCTGTTCATGGACTGGACTTGTGTCAAGGTCAGGACCCCAACACCAAGCCCCCGCACAGCACGAACTCTACGAGGAGTACGCATACGAAACATGGCTAGAAAACGGTCGGCTGCTCAGAACGAAGTAACAGAACGCACTGAAGAACAGCAAGGCCTGTGAAGAGCGACCTGAAAAACAGTAACGAACGAACAAGAATACAATGACTACCTAAAGTCACGCGGAACTTGCTGCACGCACTGAAGAGCAGATACAAACCCACAAGCACAAACTGAACGGCAGAAAAAGATCTGAAAGCCAAGAGTCTGAAAAAGCACGAATCGTCTCTCACCAAACTTTTACTAACACGAGATTAGCAAAAGGAGCCCAAAGGGTGCCGCGCTTGGTTCTGAACCGGCCTTTTCTAGTCTCGTCGTACGCGGTGTACGTGACCGCGTGGTTGGCGATCGGAAATTCCGACAACTTTGTGCGACCGTGTGTAGGAAAAACAAGTTTGAGCCAACATCCGTCGGAAAAAATCCTAGGATTTTGTTGTCGGAATGTCCGAACAAAGTCCAACCGTGTGTACGCCCTATTAGCGTTCGCAGGGATCAGGCCTGACTCTGCAAATGCTGCAGTTATGTGTGTTGTGTTTTTGTAAGTGACAGTGATCGATTGATACTGCACTTGGGTGGGCTGGGCTGGGTAGAGGGGCTAAACGCAGGTGCTAGCAGGTGTCTGGGCTGATTCCACTAATGCTGCATTTTTGGGAACCCTAAACTTTTGGGGATGCTAATATAGTTCTGATCAGAAGATATCGATCCGTTCAGACACTATACTACTAAGGGAGGTGTATGGTGCGTGTGTGGGTGTTGGCACTACTGGCACTAATCTGACACTGCCTGGGCTGATGGAGACGGAGGCGGGTGCCCTGACGCTATAAAAAACAAACAAACTAACCAGCGTTAACTAGGGGGCAATTAGGTAATGTAATGGGGGTACCTGACGCTATAAAAACCTGCTGGTGAAACTAATCAACTAACTGGCTAACTAGCATCACCCGTGACACAAATACGGCAATCAAGAAAAAGATCTATTAGTGACACTGGCGACAGGGGGTGAAAGGGTTAACTGGGAGGCGATCAAGGGGTTAAACCTTATTTAGGGGGGGTACCCTAGACCTAACGGGGCCTACTACTAACTGCCCTAACACTTATTACAGTCACAAATGACAACAATGCAGTGATCAGTGAAAAATCTGAAAACTGCAATTGGTGACACAGGGAGTGAAAGGGTAAGTGGGGGGCGATCGGGGGGGGGCGGTGACAAGTATTCCTATGTGTACTGGTGTTAGTGTAGTGTTGTGCAACTCACGGTAAGACTTCCTCTCTCCTCTCACTGGAATTGAAAAGTCTCCACGAGGAGAGATGACATCACTTCCTCCTGTCTGTGTTTATACTTACACAGGGGCAGGATTTCATTCATTAGGACCGATCAGCAGGTCCAGGCCATAAATCATTGGCCAGGACCTGAGGACTGATCGATCCTCTAACAAATTCAACCACCGCAGGCACGGGGGGGATGCTATCCGCCCCCCGCCCACAGGGAGGGAGGGACATACAGGTACGCCCATTTGCCCCCCCGTGCCATTCTGCCGATGTAAATTGGCGTGCGGCGGTCGGCTGCTGGTTAATAGCTGTAAAATATTGTAATTATGAATATATTTCATTTAGCTTGTATCTACATAGCTTCACAGAAGTGTCTGTTAGACAGACAATTCAGTGCCTAAGCTTGTGTATCAAACAATGGGACCCAAACTCCATTGTTCTACACATACTCACTTCAAAGGATCCCATGTTTGAATATGCAATGAGGGGCTGTGGCCAGTCCGCATGTATACTTCATTTCCCTGAAAATGTAATCTACTTACAAGGTTAAGTTTCCTGCTCAAAATAGTCTGGGACAAGGATTTGCATTAAAGGGGGCTGACTTATGCAAAGTATAGGGATTGGAGATCTAGCCAGTCCTTACCCAGGATTAGAGAGGCCCACCAATCAGAGCCAGGTCATGCCAACCAATGAGGCATCAGCCTGTAATGATATACACAGACTAGATGGGAGGGAAATACACACTCTCTGGTGGATGGGTCACCCGAATGGAACCTTTGTGGGTCATAGCCTGGTAATTATGGGAAATGTCTGCCTTGTACGTGTAACTAAATATGTTTGTGTTATGTCTTTTATGTCCTACCGTTTGTAGATTAATGTTTTAAGGAATATACTTTGTATTCCTTCATTTAATCCATGATTTTTTACCCTTTCTCTGTACAAATAGATTGTGTGCATTAGTCTAGGCCTACTTTACAATATACCAATACATTTTTGTTATTGTGTTAAAGCTTTCACTCATGGTCAAAGAACTTTCATTTAACCCAAATCATATCTTAAAGATATTAAATCTGAAATATAGAAAACGAGTAACATAATTGGCAACGAACGAAGTTGAGGACCAGGACTGAAAGTATTTAATATAATACCGAGATTTGTGTAATGCAGATTTAGGTTGTTGGGCTGGATTTTAAACCGAGTCCGTTTTTCAGGTAGTTTGGAGGTCACAGCATGTTTATCTTGGGAAAAATATAGGTAAAGGTTTTTGTTTTATTAGTGGGTATTAGAGTAACTCAAAAAAAAAAAGAGGGCGGATACACCACATATTTTGTTTCGTTTAATATCCTGTAATTATAGTGAAAAAATATATTGGATGAACCATTAAAAACCGGCCTCTTTAATGAAGAGGATATATTATTGAGCGGGAAAAATTTGTTTTCATTTGTGCTTACATGGTTTCTCTGTAATCATTGTGTGAGTTTGCTTTATAGTGAGTACATATGTGTTTTATTGGAAAGTGTCAGGGCTGGGCTCAGCCCTTCCTTCTCTGAGATAGCCGCTCAGCTGTCGACTAATTGCCAGCTCCTTTCTCTCCAGTGACTCACCTGTTGATGATATCCTGCTAGTCAGTCCTGCCTACTTAAGCCATCCAGTCCAGATGATCTCTGCCTTCGCCTTGGTCACATCTCTAGAGATGCTCTCCTGTGTTCCTGTTAAAGACTTGCTTGGCTGACATTCCTTCTGGCTCCAGATCCTGCTTGCTGTTCTCTGGCTCCCTAACGTTTGGCTTGTCTGACGATCCATTCCGGTTCCTGAACTCTGGCCATGTTTTGACTACGTTTACTCTACCTTTTTTTATTATTATTACATAAGTGTGATTTAACTGTACTTCTGTCTCAGTGTGATTCAGGGCTTCTGACAGTAGGCGAAGGCCATGAATTCAGAAGATGCAGTTAATCCACTTGTTGGTAATATTTTTTCCAGACTGGATGAGCAGGATCACTGCATGGATCAGTTTGCCATGGCGTTACAAACACTCCTGAGTCGCACGGCTCACCTGGAATCTCCCACTGTGGCTGCTCCAGTACAACCTGTGTTGCAGGCCATCCCTGCTGCTGCTCCAGTCCCTGTGCAGCACCGCCTCGAGTATTACCTCTATAAGAGGTATGTCTGGTTTCCGCTCCACTTCCCCAGTGATTTGGGGCAGATCCAGTCCAATGCAGAGGTTTTCTCAACCAGGGTGAGATATACTTTGAGATGCTGTCTAAGGTGTTTCCCACGGATAGAAGCAAAGTAGGTTTCCTGATATCTTTGCTTTCTGAGAGAGCCTTGGCCTGGGCAAACCCTCTATGGGAGACGCAAAAACCTGTTGTCTTTAGTTACCCTGAGTTTGTGGCTTCTTTTAAAAGGGTATTTGACATTCCTGCATGTTCCGCTTCTGCTGCCAAGTGCCTCATGTCCATCAAACACAGTACGAGAACTGCTTTTGATTACCCTATTGAATTCCGTACTCTGGCAGCAGAGGTTGCGTGGAACAATGAGGCCCTCGTGGCTGCTTTTTCTCATGGTCTCTCGGATACCATCAAGGATGAGATAGCAGCTCAAGATATACCCACTGAGCTGCAGAAGTTTTTTTTTTTATGATTTATTCTTTTATTCTAGATCTTATAGATATACATACAAAAATCATATAATCACAATTTTACATTATACAAAATGTCTCATATATATCAGTTTTCCCCCTTTCCCTCCGTTCCTATCTTATTGATCTGTTATCCTCACATCTTACTACCTTAATCTGGTTCTATCATTATCTGCAAATATTTTCCTGACATTTTAAACATTCTCCATTTCTCCTAGGTTGCCATATGTTTTTCAATCCGTCCCTGCTCCGCGCTACTTAGGTACTCCATATTGCTAATGTGATCTACTCTATATAACCACTCTTTAATGCTTGGCTTCTTGATGGACAGCCATTTTTTAGGAATAAGGCCTTTAGCAGCGTTGAGCAGGAACGGGACCAAGGTTTTTTTATATTGTTTCCTTGTTTTGGTTGTTCCATGGAACAAACAGTTCCAGAGGTTTTGAGGAATCCTTTCTCCTGTTATTGTCTCTATATGATCTAGTATATTTTGCCAATATTCTATTATCTCAGGGAATTGCCACCACATGTGCAGTGTTGTTCCTTGTTGTTTACAATCCCTCCAACATTGTAGGGACTTATTTGGATGGATTTTATTGATTCTTTCTGGCGTTAAGTGCCAGCGGACCATGCACTTATAATTTACCTCTATCGAGGTTATATCAGATGCATAGTTGTAAACTGAATTTATCATTTGCGTTTCATCTAGTTTTAGGCCCATTTCCTGTTCCCATTTTTTAATGATAGGTAGGGCCCCATGTCCCTCTAATTCTGTTAAGATTTCATATATTTGGGATATAGCATGTTTTACAGGGTTTTTTACATTACAAAGCTTTTCCATTGGTGTTAATTCTTTTTCCTCTCTAATTGGATGAGGGATTGTATTTACAAAATGTTTTAATTGTAGGTACTCCCAATCTTTTAAATTCTTTTGTTATTTAATCTTGTTTTGTCATAATTCTCCCGTGTATTAAAATGTCTTTTAGTTGTGCGTTTCCCATTTGTTTACCCAATTGTGATCCATTCCCCGCTGTGAAGAAGTTTGTGACCACTAATGAGATTAATGGATAATTGTATTTCCATTTTTCTTTACGGTGAAGTGCATCCCATATTTTAAATACTAATTGAGTTATCTTGTGTGCCGTTTTACTCTACGTTCTATATTTCGGTGGTATCCAAATGATTTTTTGAAGTTGTGTACTATATAGTGTGTCTTCCATCTTTACCCATCTTTTTTTAGTGTTTAGATTGGCCCATTCCACTAATCTAGCTAAAGTTATTGCTTTAAATTATCTACACACATCCGGAAGTGCCATTCCCCCTTTTTTTTCCCCTGGTTAACAGGTTGTTATTCACCCTAGGTTTTTTATTCTGCCATATATATTTCCAAAAAATTGTTTTTAATACCATAAAGAAGCTTGATGCAATTCTATCGGGAGCATCTGAAATTTGTATATTATGTTTGGTAATATCACCATTTTCAAGATATTTATTCTCCCTATCCAGGATATTGGTCTCCTTGCTATATTTTTTATCTCTGTTTTAATTTCATTAAGTAACGGAATGGTATAATTTGTCTTCAATGGGTGTTATTTTAATTCCTAAGTATGTTATTTCTTCTTTTTCCCAGGCAAAGGGGAATTCTTGTTGTAATATTTTTTCCTCTTTTTTTATTTATTCCTAAGTTCAAAATTACAGTTTTTATGGGGTTTATTTTAAAATTCAAAAGTGCTCCATAATCTTTCAATTCTTTGATTAGACAATGTAATGACAGCCTTGGTTTAGTCATATATAGGAGTATGTCGTCTGCAAATGCTGCAAATTTATGTTCTTCTTCTCCCAGTTTTACTCCCTCGATGTCCGGATTATTTCGAATTTTTGTTAGTAGTGGTTCTAATGCGATTATGTACAGGAGTGGCGACAACGGGCACCCCTGTCTTGTCCCATTGAACATCTCAAAAGCAGACGACATACTCCCATTAACCCCCACCCTGGCTGTTGGGTGATTGTATAGATTGCTTATCCATCTTGTAATTTTTGGTCCCAGCCCTATACTCCAGAGTGATTCCATCATGAAATACCAATCTACTCAATCAAATGCGTTTTTGGCATCGATCTATATTAAGATCACTGGGGGCCTACACTCATTCTCTTTTTTTCATTAACAGCATAGTTTTTATGCTATTATCCCTCCCCTCTCTTCCTGGTACAAACCCGGCTTGATCTACGTTTATCAGTTCTGGCATAAAGTTTTTTAACCTTGATGCCAACACTTTAGCGTATAATTTTGTGTCTGTATTAAATAGCGATATGGGCCGATAGTTAGAGCAAATAGTTCTGTCCTTCCCCGGCTTTGGTTTGACAGAGATATTTGCCAGTAGGTATTCTTTTCTTATTTCCTCTCTATCTCCTATTTTATTCAAGTAATTGCATAGTTTTATAGTATTTAATTGTGAAACCATCTGGGCCTAGGCTATTTCCCCCTGGTGTTTCCTTTAATGCTTTATAAATTTCTTCTTGAGTAATTGGGGCATCCAATAACACTGCACTTTCTGCTGGTAATCTTGGTAGGTTCACTTCCTCTAAATATTCCTGTATTTTTGCTTTTCTAATTTCTTCCTCTTTTCTTGTCTTGTTCTTTCTAATTGCATATAGAGCACTGTAATATGTTTTTAAAGGCGTTAGCTATCTCTGTTTTTTTTATATTTGATTTCCCCTTTCTCACTTTTTATTTTTTCAATATAATTTAGGGTTTTTTTTTCCTTAGATATTTTTGCTAGGTATTTCCCTGGTTTATTCCCCCACATGTACCTTTCTTTTGCCACATTCTTAAATACTTTCCTAGTTTCCTGTTCCATCATTTCATTTAGTTGACTTCTTTTTATGATAATCTTCTGGTATGTGTCTGTGTCTAGCTGTGATTTATGGTTTTGCTCCAGTTCATATAATTCCTTTATTATATTTTTAATTTTTGCTTCTCTTTCTTTTTTTTTCCCAGCTCCAATGGAAATCAATTTCCCTCGGATATAGGCCTTATGGGCCTCCCAGATTGTTGCCTTTGACACATCAAGTGTGTCCTTTATTTTAAAATATTGTTCATTCTCAGTTGTTATTATACTTCCTATCTCTTCATCGTTGATGAGATCTTCATTTAGTCTCCATAGGTCTTTTCTCCTCTCCATATCTCTGAATCTTATTTTTACAAATACTGGAGCATGGTCAGAGGCAGAGATTACTCCGATCCCCATCTCCGTAACATACTCCAGTATTTCGTGGTCTACCAAAATATAATTCAGTCTCGCATACATGTTGTGGACTGTAGAGTGAAATGTATAGTCTTTTTTTCTTTGGATTATTTATTCTCCATATATCAAGAAGTTGATGACCATACATTTTTTTCTTAATTGTTCTTAGTTGCTTATTATCTCGACATGGAGCACGTGACATACTATTTAAGTCATGATCCATCGAGAAATTGAAATCTCCTGCTAGGATTAAATGACCTTGTTTAAATTCAGTTAAAGCATTCAGGATCCAATTTAAGTATTTTTTGGGGCTTTTATTAGGGCAATATACATTTGCTAACGTGTACCTTATTCCTTGAAGGGTCCCCTTTAGGAACAAAAAGCAGCCCTCTGGGTCTACCTTTCTTTCTTCTACTGTGAAACTAATGCTCCTTGATATACCAATGGTGACTCCTTTTGACCTCTTATTCGGGGTATCTGCATAATACCAAGTTGGAATCGCACGTGAAAACAACTTGGTATTAAAGTCAAGCGATATATGTGTCTCCTGTAGGAAGATTATATCTGCGAAGTACCTCTCCATCTCCTTAAGCACAGAGTATCTTTTTTCAGGGGAATTCAAGCCTCTCACATTATATGTAATAAACTTAACGTCAGTCATTGATTGGGTTCGCAGTATTTATTTTCTCAGATAATTGAGGACAAACAGAACTTCTGTCCCACCCATGAACCTCCAACTCCCACCATCCCCCTCCCATCACCCCATCAACCTTCCCCTCCCACCCCCCTCCCCTCCTGTCCCCTCTCACCACCCATCTCTCCTCCCCTACTGTCTGATGGAATCTTGACTCCTTGGTCTGAAGCCCTTTCCTAGGGACCTCCATGTCCCTTTGCTTCCTTTGACTTGAGGTGGAGTTCTGTTTGGTGTCGTCTAAACTCATCTCACCAACTACCAGTGAGATGGCGCTAGAACCTGCCAGGAGTCCAGGTCTCAAAACCCCTTATATTTATTTCATGTTATATTAATTTTAGTCTTTTCATGATTCCTTATAGATCCTCCCCTCCCACCCATCCCCCCACCTACCCAGCTCCCCCCCGCCTCCCCAATTTTTCGTGGGAAGAGAAAAAAAAAAGAAAATCCATTCAAGGGTAATGTATGCTCTTGCAGCTTCTTTAAACTGATATGTTATCCTGGCCGCTTTTCTATACCGTCTTTCGGTATGGGGATCTCCAATTTTCCACAAAATTCCACGGTGTCTTCTATAAATCTCAGCTTAGCTGTGCGTCCATTTTTCCTGCCAATTAGGCATGCAGGGAAGCCCCAGTTATACTGGACATTATTCTCGTGTAAAGGTTTTAATATTCTCCTTCTTTTCAAAGTTTCCCGTGATAGATCTTGGTTGAATTGGATGCAATTTCCTTCATGTTCTTTTGGTGATTTCCCTCTCAGGTTTTTCCATAGAAAATTTTTGTCTTCCCAGTTCTTGAATCGCACAATGATATCTCTTGGATTCTCCTGTGGGAGCTCTTTTGGCTCTTTTATCCTATGGGCTCTCTCAATTTTTATTGGATTTGTTATTTCTTTATCCATCAAGGGGTTGCAGATCTTTTTTTATAACTTCTGTTAAATCTTCCTGTTGAGGGGATTCTGGTATACCTCGTATCCTTATATTTTTTCTTCTATCCCTATTTTCTTGGTCTTCTATTTTATATGCTTGTTCTTATTGTGCTTTTTGCAAGGTTTTAATTTCTACTTCTAGTCTCCCCATGTTGATACTATTACTTTCAAATGTTTTTTCCATCTCTTCCACTCGTTCTAAAATATGGCCGAGATTTTTATGGATTCTTTCTATTTCAGTTTTCAGGGATTTTTCTAGAGCTGCGAACATAGATGCAATTTCATGTTTAGTTGGAAAGGAGGGGTTTTCTTGCTGCTGCTGTTCATCCCTTGCTTCTGACTCAAGTTCTAGCTCATGTTCAATTCTAGATTCTGAGAGTGTATCATTATCATGTGTTGTTTTATTTTGTGATTTTTTTTTCTTTTCCTTCTCCTTTTTCTTATTATCTATCTGGTTGCTTTTAATAGTTTGTTGTTTTTCCATCAGCTGTTTCTCTGTATTTCCCGCTTGTGTGACATATTTATTCATTGGATCTGGGCTAGTAGTCAGGCTTAGGCGGGGTGATTTAGGAACTGTGCCTCCTCTGGCTGCCTTTCCCATCATTATCCCCTAGGAGTTCTGATCCTCTTAATCCCTTTCTATTATTTTGGGTCCGGTTACAATATATTCAGGTCTTGTTTATAATCTTCTCCCGGATACGTCAAGGGGCTTATGGAGGGATGGTGGGGCTCTCTTATTTTCTTCCCTCTTACTATCTTGATTTCCTTCTTCTTCCTTCCCCTCCAACTCCCCCTCCTTGCTCACTGCTTCCGTTAATATCTTGCCTTTTACTAGTGAAAGTGCTCGTTATAGATTATCCAATATACTTATAGACCCATCCTAGTCCCTTCTGGGCCTGTTTAAAGATAGTGCAATCGATTAGATATGCAGCGGATGTACACACCAATAAACTATAAATTTGTGGAATCTTTCGTGTATAACTATCCCAAGTAGAATGTCCCACGTGAGAATTTATAGTATAGTGTATTTTATGTAACGTGATGCTATTGCTTTTAATGTTAATGCTGGAAAAAACATTTCTTCTACTTGTAGTAAAGTTTGAAGTGTTTCACAGCTATGCATTTCTTAAACAATTTTGTGATGTACTCACCGCTTTGCTGCTTCTCTAGGCATGGGTCTTTTCTACTTCACTTCACTTCACTGCCTGTCAGTTCCAGGTGAGCAGATGGAGGGTCAGAGGAGCTAGTGTGGGAGGGAGAACAAGCTGTTCATGGGGAAGAAGAGATGAAATCTTGTATGGAGATGCAGGGGGATGCCTAACTCCTTCTGTTTCACCCACTCTCTCCTCGGTCTGATTAATAGTCCAGTTTAAGTGTTCTGAGAGCGGGGGTCATCTGGGGTTACTGCTGCACGCCGTCTGTCTCACTCACCTCCTATGAGACATCTGCCAGCTTGAGCCGAAGCCTTTCACATGATCCGGACCTGGGGGGAGCTCCAGGCTCTTACGGTAAAGATACCGTGGCGGCTTCAGCTGTCTCCCGCCTGTTTACTGAAGCTTTCAAGGTGCAGCCGAGAGGGTGGGTATAGGCTGATTCCAGCGGGCTCAGGCGGGCATGGTCGGATCCACAAGCAGGGAGTGAGACCTGGTACTCCCCTGCACGCTCTGGGTGGAGGCGCACACCATTACTAGGCTCCTCCCTCTAGCGCATGTGACTGCAACCTGAGCTGGACAAGTTGATCATGTTGGCCATCCTCATTGACTCCAGACTCCCGACTCCAGAGAAAGATTTTCTTTTAAGGAGCACTTGCAGAAGCCTCCTGTACATTTGTCTCCCAGCTTTGCAGTCCCATCCTTGCCTCCCTCACCTCCCATGCCTCCTGGTACCGAGTCAGTCAGTGAAGATGAACCCATGCACTTGGGCTTCACGCGTCTCTCTGCGGATGAGAGAACCCTTAGGAGGAGGGAGAGATTGTGCCTTTATTGTGGCCAGGTAGGTCACTGTTTGAAGTCTTGTCCTACCCTTCCAGGGAATGCCCGAACCTTGAGGTCCTGTCACGGACAGACCTTAGGTGGCGTTGTTTCGTCCCCAGTTATCCTGAAAAGGTAAGCACCTGGTTTCGGTTACCCTTTTTTGGGCTGAGTCATCCCTCGAGATACAGTCTCTAATCGACTCTGGGGCTGCAGGCCTGTTCATTGATGCTGCCTTTGTATCAAAGCACTCGATTCTCCTGCAGCTACATGACACTCCACTTGCCATTGAGGGTCTCGATGGGAGACCTCTACAGCCTGCCCATGTGACTCATGAGACGGTTCCGTTGTCCATGGCCATCGGGGCTCTTCACCATGAGATAATCCAATTCCAAGTTATTTCCTCACCTAAGTTTCCGCTGGTTATTGGTTATCCTTGGTTACAGAGGCACAACCCCTCTTTTGATTGGCTTCGTGCTGAGGTTCTCTCCTGGTCGCCACAATGCAGTAAGACATGCTTCCAGAAGGTAGCCAAGGTCCTGTGCAGCTTTGACAAAGGTCAAGCCGGTAGTTTTCCTCCACATCGGTCGTATGATTGCGCAATTGACCTTCAACCTGGTGCCATACCCCCTCGTGGCCAGGTTTACCCTTTGTCAGCCTTGGAGGATAAGGCCATGGAGTAGTATGTCGCAGATGCACTTTCTCAAGGTTTCATCCACAAATCCTCGTCTCCTGCTGGTGCTGGTTTCTTCTTTGTGAAGAAGAGTGGTGAACTGAGACCTTGTATTGATTACAGGGGTCTCAATCGTCTCACGAATAAGAATGCCTATCTGATTCCGTTGATTACAGAGTTATTTGACCGCCTCAAGGGAGCAATGGTTTTCTTTTTCAAATGTTTTTATTGCAACCACAAAAGGCGGGTTCAGGTTCTCACAACAACCATGTGTACCCATTACATTACAAATGCTTTGAGATAGTTAACAGTTATCAGAGTAATAGGGTAGGTCTTTACATGTCATATACAGTGTACAATCGGTGTGAATGTAATTCCAGTATTATAACAACTGAGGAATAGTCCTCAGTAACAACATCATGAGTCGCCTTATCCATTTTCTATTTTCTTATTTGAGAAAAAGATAGCAGAAGAGAGGAAATAGCGAAAACTAAACATATAGACAGGAAAAGGGAGGAGATTGAGACGGGGAAGGTGAGGCTGGGAAAGGGGTCCTGGTTAGATAGTAGACATCTAATTTCAGGTTATGATATTTATGCTTTGAGTTGAGGAGGGTCAAATCTTCTTCAGAGAGGACAAACATGTTCCACAGTCTCCATACTTTAGAGTATGCTTCACATTTATTTTGTTCCGACATTATGAGATATTTAATTTTATTGATATCTTCCACTTTATGGAGCCAACATCCAATAGTGGGGGTTGATGCGTTTTTCCACTTTAGAGGGATATATGTTTTAGCGGCATTTACTAAGTGGCGTATAATGGATTTCTTGTATTTTTTAGCTGGGATAGTTGTAACGTGGAGTAAGAAAAAGGCTGGATCTTTGGGTATCTTATGATCAGTGAATTTTTGGATAATGTTCCAAACTTCCTTCCAGTATGGTGCTATCTTTGAGCAAGACCAAAAAATATGTAGCATTGTCCCTCCCTCCTCTTGACATCTCCAGCAGCGGCATCTCCAGCAGCGGTCTGGCGTATCGGGATAGAATTTATGTAGCATCTGTGGGGTGTGGTACCACTGTGTTAGTATCTTATAATTAGTCTCCTGAATCTTAGTGCAGATAGAGGACTTTAATGAGAATCTGACCATGTTTTTTTTTTTTGTATAATCTTTATTTTATATTTTCAAGTTTGCAAAATAACATACATAGAGAAAGACAAGATAAAAACAATAAGTGCCTAGGGGGCACAGAGAAGAACAAGGGGATGCATTGGGTTACAAAAGCAAAGGAACCTTTGATACCGGTATCTAGCTTCATATGACTTCATCAAGTTGTACCCCAACAGTAGAGGGGCTCATGTGCGTTTTAAGCTTTGTAACAAAACAGAATTGCATTCTCACACATAGAATACAACACCACAAGCGCTGTATCCATTATAACCCAAAGTGAAACGGGGGGGGGTGGGCATACCTAAAAGCAATGAACATAATAATCGAGCAGCACAACAGCAGTGGGTATAAATCCGTAACTTTTATAAAGAGCCTAGGAGTCCGTGGCACGCAGGGCTCACCCTCCAGGAACTTATGTACTAACCTTTCTCTAATCAGCCTGCCCAGGGGTGGCATTAGATGGTGTCTGCGTCATGTTAGACTTAGAATGTATCCAAGTGGCCGAAATAGCATAAAATTTATCATACCTGTCTTTGCACTTCGTCATCCACTCCTCTGCTGCCATAATAGAGTTGAGCAAGCGCAGCCAGTCGGATCACCCTGGAACATGGGCCGACTTCCAATGTATGGGAATTAGACGCCGGGCAGCGTTTAAGAGGCATGGAATAATCGATTTACGGTAAGTGCTGAGAGGGATGGATGGCACGTGCAGCAAGAACTCCAATGGGGAATCCTTTAAATCCACATCTAAAATAATTTTTATCTGGGCCCTGATATCCTGCCAGAAGGGCCTAAGCCTCGGGCATTCCCACCAAATATGTAGGAAGGTGCCTTGAAGCCCACAGCCCCTCCAACAGGCAGCAGAAGCCGTCGGATAAATCCTAGCTAGAGTTGTTGGAACCCTATACCAGCGAGTCAGCAGCCTAAAGCTATTTTCTTGCATCATAGTATCCACCAAGCTCTTGTGAGTGAGATGATATAGATGACTCAGCTGAGTCTCCGTAAATGTATGCTGCAGGTCCCTCTCCCATTCCCGTATGTATATTGGCTTACATTGGAACTCCACAGACTGCAACATCTCATAGAGCACGGAAATGGAATGAGGAACGGGGTCTGTAGACTTACATAGTCTTTCAAACTGGATCAGGGAAGAGGAGGGGGGTCAGACAGGGTGAGGCAAGCTGCAGATAAAGTGATGTAATTGTCTATCGTGCCAATCGTCCATCGGAAAGTGGCCGAATTGGGAGTGGAGCCAGTCCAAAGAGACTAGACCCTGTTCATGTACGAACCTCCCACATTGCGTCTCCCTGTAGGAGAGGTGTTCCCCTGGGGTGAACCAGGGGAAGCCCCCAAGAGGTGCAAGCGGGGACACAGGCTGTGACAGCAGCCCCCGTGCATTTAGCTTATCCCATGCCCTCAGCACATGGACAGAGACCGGCGACACAAAATCTGAAAGGCCCTGGCAATCCCGAGGGAGCCACGGAGCATGAGACAAGTTACGTCCGGCCAAGAATTTCTCAAGGGGCACCCAAGATTTAGTGGTAGTATGATGCTGCCAGTTGAGAATCCTCTGCAGGGCAACCGCCTCATAGTACTTTCGTATGGCAGGGACCCCCAGCCCCCCAAACTTCTTAGGACGTTGCAGTGTGTGGAGGGCCAAGCAGGGTGTATGTCCCTGCCATATAAATTTTAGGAACAGGCTGTTGAAGGCTGAGAAAAAAGATCTGGGTAGTGCTATATATACCATCTGAAGGTAGAAAAGAATTCTCAGCAGAACATTCATTTTCAGGATACTGACTCGGCCCATCCATGAGAAGGTGGTACTGTCCCATTGCGAAAGATCCGCTTTAATCTTGTTGAGTAGAGGGGCAAAATTGCACGTATATAGTTGTGTGAATTAAGCTGGGAGCCGCACCACGTGAAGGAGAAGGAGGCCTGTAGTTGGGAGCGCATCGCAGGAGGAATAGTAAGGAGAAGGATCTCAGACTTACTATAATTGATTTTAAAGTTGGAGAGAGAATGGAATATCCGGAGTTCCGCCATAATGTTAGGAAGGGAGATCAGCAGGTCTGTGGTGTAAAATAAACTATCAGCCTACGCTGATGACGTTCTATGCTCCATTGTCCCCACCGTGAACCCCTTGATATTGGGATTGGACCGTATCATATTGAGCAGAGGAGACAGAGGGCACCCCTGTCTTGTCCCATTTCGTATAGGAAAGGAATAAGAAAGCGTCCCATTTACCTTAACCCGGGTTTCTGGGGAACTGTATAAGGAACCTATCCACCTGAGCATGTTATGTCCTAGGCCCAATCTGGATAGCACCACCTGAAGATAGGCCCAGTCCACCCAGTCGAAAGCCTTTTTGGCATCCGTGGATAATGAGAGACAGGGTGAGCTGGGCCTCTGCAGGTTCGCCCAGTGAATGAATTGTATGGCTCCACTGGAGTTATCCCTAGCTTCCCTCCCCATCATAAATCCCGACTGGTCCGGGTGAATTACCGCTGGTAGGACGGGTTTTAGTCGACTCGCCAAGACCTTTGCCAAGATCTTAATGTCGGTATTCAACAACGAGATAGGACTATAGCTGCTGGGAGTGGAGGGGTCCTTCCCTTCCTTCGGGAGGACAGTAATATGTGCAGTGCTTGTTTCAGAAGGGAAGTGCTTGATGCTAGGGCATTTAAGTATGTGCACATGCGATCGGACAGGAGGGGTGAAAATTTGCGGTAGTACGCATTAGTGAACTCATTCGGGCCAGGGCTCTTACCTAGCGGAAGGTCTTTAATAGCTGCTTCAATCTCCGTTACATCTATAGGCCTGTCAAGCTGCTCACTGAGTTGTGTCAACAGTTGGGGGGCTACTGCATCCCCTAAATATTGTGAAATGCTTTCCGTTTTCTGTAAGGGTGTATGACCCGCAAGTGTGGCAGGGAGCTGGTAAAGTTGGCCATAGTATTCCCAAAAGGCGTCCACAATTTTGGAGGACAGTACTGTCTGGGAGCCTGAGGTAGTTTGCAGCTTATGAACGTGTCCTTACGTACGTTGACGTTTAAGGGCCCTGGCCAGTAGTCTCCCACATTTGTTTCCAAACTCGTAAAATTTATGAGAAACATATCCCAGTATATCCCGTGTACACGTTTCTAACAAGGTGGAAAGCTTTTCCCTAAGGGACGCAAGCTCTGCATATAGGGATGGTGTCATTTGACGTTTGTGTTTAAGCTCCGCGGTGCGCAACTGGGCCAGTAGGGACTGAAGTTCCCCATTGCGTATCTTTTTGAGCCTGGATCCCTGGGAGATAAGTTCACCTCGGATTATGGCCTTATGTCCCTCCCATACAGATGCCATCCCTGTCTCCCCATCATATTTTCTTTGAAATATAAAGAAATGGTGTCGGAGACCCGCTTTTGTGCCACTGCATCATCTAGCAGGTTTTCGTTTAGATGCCACGTCCATTGATGGGCATCTGGAGATAGAGGAGCTAGGGAGACGGAGATGGGTGCATGGTCAGAGATCGTCAGTGATCCAATCGACGCCCTGGAAAGCGATTCCAAAAAACATTGGTCCACCAATAAGAGATCTATCCGCATATACACGTTATGCGTGGCGGAATAGTAACTAAAGTCTTTTACGGTGGGGTGAAGCACTCTCCAGCAGTCGACCAGATGATTAGCATGTAGGGTCTTACGGAATCGTTTAAGAAAGGCGAACTAGTGTGTAGAATGACCCGAGGAAGTATCCAACTGCGGGTCAGGGCAGACATTAAAGTCTCCCCCCACCACCAGCCACCCCTCACGAAGCAGGGAAAGGGTATCTAACATCTTGTTCAAAAACTCCAATTGCAAGCTAGAATTGAATATGGTTAGACAGGACATGCAGAAGCTGCGCGACCGCACAGCTGCACTGGAGGACAGGGTGAGCAATGTGGAGGATGATGTCGCCCCCCTGCAGAGAGAATTCTTCCATATGCAATCCACTATTAATGGCCACACTGCGCGTTTAGAGGACATGGAAAACAGACAGAGACGCAATAATGTCCGCGTGGTAGGCATTCCAGAAGGGGCTGAGGGTAAAAACCCTGTGGCATTTATTGAGAACTGGCTGATTAACACCTTTGGTAAGGATTCCTTTTCACCACTGTTTGCCGTGGAACACGTTCACAGAGTTCCACCCAGGCCACCTAAACCTGGGGAGCCTCCCAGACCGTTCCTGTTCAAAATGCTGAACTTTAAAGATCGTGATGCTTTTCTGAATCAAGCCAGGACCAGAGGTGCCCTCATGAGAATAGACAATGCTTGCATATCCTTTTATTCAGATTTCTCTGCTAATCTACAACATCGAAGAGCCAAGTTCACTGAAGTAAAGAAGCGTCTCCGTAAATATGAGGTTGCATACACCATGCTTTACCCGGCCAAGCTCAGAGTCGCAGCCAACGGTGAAACGCAGTTCTTTGATAACCCAGTCAATGCATCAGGGTAGGCTGGACCGCATGGAGCATACACTTAGGAAAGCACCAGCACCTATGGTCTGAAGGGGACCTGCCTTTATCCACTCTCAACAAGGAGAAGTAGATGCCATATATCAGTGTTTCTCAACTCCAGTCCTCAAGGCGCACCACAGGTCATGTTTTCAGGATTTCCCTCAGATGAAACGGCTGTGGTAATTACAAAAGCAGTGAAAACTGATCAAATCACCTGTGCAAAATAGTGGAAATCCTGAAAACATGACCTGTTGGTGCGCCTTGAGGACTGGAGTTGAGAAACACTGCCATATATGAAGCTTTAGCCATGTTTTTTCCTTTTTCTTAAATTTCCTGACTATGGTTGCCACCTCATCCCTTTAAACCCGAACACATATTAATTACACAGGTTCTGTGGCTGATTAAGGTGGTAATCAAACTCACTTGGTGCCTTATCTGCATTTAATTAGCCTCAGAACCTGTGTAATTCAAAGGTGTTCGGTTTTAAAGGGATGAGGTGGCAACTCTTTTCCTGACAGGCGTGGAAGAAGTCGAATGTAACTTGTTCTATTCTTTACAGAGTTGGACTCGCAAGTCCCTTTGAATCAGAGTTGAACTGAGATGTTGGGGCCCCCCCTGCACTCGTCCTGCGTGGACATGTTTTTTCATTTTTTTCTGCCAAGCTTCCTTACTGTTTACAGGATGCACGGACATTTTTTTATCATTCCCATTCTCTGTTTTTTGCTCCACACTATGGGGTGCTTTTTATTCCTTTTGCTCATACAGCTGACTGCTGTAAGCAGTGTAAACAGTTCATTCATTTTTTTCTCTATTTTACCAACCAGAGATGTAACTAAGTGGTTGATGCACCCTTGCTCATACCCGTGTTTTATCTTTAAAGCTGTTAGGTGGAGACGCGAAGCACCAAAGCCTCTGCACCTGACAAGGCTTCCTTTGCATGATTACTTATATGCTTTACCATGTCGAGTGCTTGCACCATAGTTTCATGGAATGTGGGGGACTGGGTGACGATGTAAAGAGGGTGGCACTTTTCTCCACGGTTAAGGCTCATAGACCTTCGGTGATATGCCTGCAGGAAACCCACCTGCAGGACAATTCCATATGTACGCTCAGAAACTGTGGATACCCTACTCAGTTTCACTCCCTTTACATGGCTTACTTGAGGGGCGTCAGTGTTCTCATTTCGCAGGCAGACAATTTCCAATTACTGCACTCCATGATTGACGGGCAGGGGCGATATGTGTTTCTACTATGCAAAATTACAGGTATGCAAAATCACAAAACTGATAAGTAAAAGGACAGGGGATTATAGCGGTGCTAAAGTGAAAGATATGAAATGAGAAGGAGATATAAAATTACAAATATTTTATTTCACAATATTAAATATATAGAAAAAGCAATAAAATAGTTAACAACCAAAAAACATAAATGTTGCGTGTGACCCAAATGCAATAGGGTGGGCCAGATGGAGACGGCCTTCAAAGCAAGGGCTTGGTTTCCTACATGTTTCGCCAAGACATTGGCTTCCTCAGGGAACAAGAGCTCTATTGCAATAAAAAGATCTATACATTGGGATACAAAAAACATCATGTGAACAAGCAAAAACGCTAGAGAATGAACTGTTATAAACATTACTAGATATTGGAATATTATGGCTGGACAATCTCACACACAGAGGTAACCCTAAAGTAACCCCAGGATCCCATACACACCTGAACAACAGACACCCAGGGGAGGTGCGGCAAGGGACACCCCGGAGCTTGTAGGCTCCGGGGTGTTGTCCAGTGTGCACGCGCGGATGCCTCTCATAGCGTCCACACATCTGATCATCATTTGATCGGGTGTGGGGGGGTACATAAGTAGCCGGCCTGTCCCAAGATACCACGCTGGACGAGGAACACGCCTGTCTTTGCTCTGCACACACTAGTCAGGTAGACATACAGGAAATATGGTGATGCCCTATTACCCAACCTTCTAAAAACACTAAACAGTGCCTTAGAGGAAGGTAATTTACCGACCTCTATGAATAAGGCTATTATTATTGTATTACCGAAGCCGGGCAAAGACCCACTGCAGTCTATAGGCCTATAACTCTGCTTAATGCAGACGTTAAACTATTAGCAAGAGTATTAGCCACTAGACTTTCGGGAGTTGTGGCTGAACTGGTCCACTCTGACCAGTCTGGCTTCATTCCGGCTAGATCTACGGCACTGAACATTAGAAGGTTGTTCCTTAATACCCAGATACCAGTGGATAACCTGGGTAATGGGGCCATTTTTTCCCTCAATGCTGTCAAAGCTTTTGACAGTGTGGAGTGGAAATATCTGTGGGAGGTTTGGCGGCGTTTTGGTCTGGGAGTTAAATTTTTCTACTGGGTGCAGCTGCTGTATGCTGCTCCGATGGCCAGAGTGAGGATAAACGATTCCCTATGGGAACCCTTCCCTTTGTTTCAAGGCACACGGCAGGGGTGTCCGTTATCGCCCCTGCTGTTTGCCCTTGCGTTAGAACCGCTAACCGCTAGCTATGGTACAGACCTCCCCTGAAATTACGGGTTTCCACAGAGGACAAGGGGAGGAAAAGATTTCCTTATATGCGGATGACACAATGCGATACTTGAGAGATACTGACCGCTCTCTGAGAGCGGTAATGCAATTAATAAACCAGTTTGGACAGCTATCAGGATTTGCCATTAACTGGCATAAGTCAGCCCTGTTGCCATTGGATCCATTGCCGACACCTTTGCCGGAGGACGTTTCCCACATACAAGTGGTTTCTTCATTTAAGTACTTAGGAATAATGGCGACTGGGGACACACGGGACTACATAACCCTGAACCTAAAACCTATATTGCAAAAATTCCAGCAGAAGCAAGCTAGTTGGAGCAAGTTTCCACTGTCGGTGACTGGCCGCGTTAATCTTATAAAAATGATCTGGGTGCCGCAGCTGTTGTACATTTTACATAATGCTCCAATCTGGATACAACAATACTGGTACCGGTGCATGGAGTTCAGAGCTCTTATATGGAGAGGTGGAGTGGCGAGAATCAAACTGTCCACTCTACAGCTCCCTAAAGACCAGGGGGGTATGGCGGTTCCGCACCCTCAAATGTACTACTTGTCAGCACAGCTACAGCATTTCATGAGCTGGGATCTCAGGATGGGGTTAGATCCTTCCAGGGGTCTCCTCCTGGGTAATGACACGAACTACACTGCTTTATCCAATATGGAGATGGGTTTCCCTAGAGTTCCCTCTACTTGCCCTACAGTTCGGTCACTGATGAAAATCTGGAAGAGGGTCAAGACCATATGGGTTTGAGGGGCTATTTCTGCCGCACCCCTATATGGCGGAATCGATTTTATACAGACCTGACTAGAGTTTCTGACCCGTCGGTGTGGGAAGAGCTGGGGTTAGATTCCTCGCCCAAATACTGGAAGGCTCTGTCCTAAAGTCTTTCACCCAGCTGCTGAATAAATTCCCAGCACTCAAAGGGCATCACAATCAGTATATTTAACCACTTGACGACCGCCTCACGCCGATGTACGTCGGCAAGGTGGCACGGACAGGCAGAATCACGTACATACACGTGATCTGCCTTTCGCGGGCGGGGGGTCCGATTGGACCACCCCCCGGTGCCAGAGGCGGTCGCCATTTCTTCCTGGGCGATGAGAGGTGAGGGGGAGGCCATCCATTCGTGGCCACCCCCTCCCGATCGCTCCCGGCGAATGAAAATCCTTCCTGTGCCTCTGTAATGTAAACAGAGGCACAGGAAGTGATGTCATCCCTCCTCGAGCCGGTCTTTTCGATCCGGCGCTGAGGAGAGAAGACATCCAAGTAAGTGCACCAACACAACACGTTCAGTAGAACATGCCAGGCACACTTTTCACCCCCATCACCCCCCGATCAACCCCCTGTACCCCCTGTTACACTGACACCAATAGCAGTTTTTTTTTTTTTGCATTGGTGTCAGTTTGTGACAGTTATAAGTGTTAGGGCAGTTAGGTTAGCCCCTTTAGGTCTAGGGTACCCCCCTTTAGGTCCAGGGTACCCCCCTAACCCCCCGTCGCCAGTGTCACTAAGCAATAGTTTTTCTGATCGCTGTATTAGTGACACAGGTGACGCTAGTTAGGGAGGTAAGTATATAGGTTCGCTGTCAGTGTTTTATAGCGACAGGGACCCCCATATACTACCTACTAAAGGTTTTAACCCCCTGATTGCCCCCTAGTTAACCCTTTCACCAGCGATCACCGTATAAGTGTTACAGGTGACGCTGGTTAGTTTGTTTGTTTTTTATAGTTTTAGGGCACCCGCCATTTATTACCTTATAAAGGTTTAACCCCCTAATTGCCCGGCGGTGATATAAGTTAAGTTTTTAGGGTCAGATAAGGTCTGCGTCACCCCAGGCAGCGTCAGGTTAGCGCCAGTACCGCTAAAACCCACGCACGCAGCATACACCTCCCTTAGTGCTATAGTATCTGAGCGGATCGATATCTGATCCGATCAGATCTATACTAGCGTCCCCAGTAGTTTAGGGTTCCCATAAACGCAGTGTTAGCGGGATCAGCCCAGATACCTGCTAGCACCTGCGTTTTTCTCCTCGGCCCAGCCCAGCCCACCCAAGTGCAGTATCGATCCATCACTGACACTTACAAAACACTAAGCACACATAACTGCAGCGTTCGCAGAGTCAGGCCTGATCCCTCCGATCGCTAACAGTTTTTTGGTAGCGTTTTGAATCAGTCGCTGACAGTCAGGAGATTTAAATTTAGAGCCCAAAATGGCAAATCGAAGGTACACTAGTGAAGAGGCCTACACGTTTCTGAGCATGACAGTTTATACGCTGGTCAATTCATCGCCGCTAATCCCCAGTCCTCCCTTGCCAGAGATTGGAGACCAATTACGGTCTCCGAATTTAAGATCTTTCTGGGCCTTTCCCTCAACATGGGCATAAATAAAAAGGGTAAGTTGCGGTCATATTGGTCCACTGACCCAATTTACCATATGCCCGTGTTCTCTGCTTCCATGGCCAGGGCATGATACGAGCAGATTTTGCAGTTCATGCACTTCAACGACAATGAACTCTGTCGTCCTCATGGAGACCCTGGATACGTTCGGCTCTACAAAATTCGGCCCCTCGTAAACCACTTCAACCAACGTTTTGCAGACTTGTTTACTCCCCATCAAGTTGTCTGCGTTGATGAGTCCCTGATTAAATTTTCTGGCCGCTTGTCATTCAAACAGTACCTTCCCAGCAAGCGTGCCAGATACGGGGTCAAGATGTATAAGCTCTGTGACAGGGCCACAGGCTATACATGTAGATTTATGGTTTACGAGGGCAAAGATAGTCACGTAGAGCTGACAAACTGCCCTGACTACATAGGAAGCGCTGGCAAGATAGTGTGGGACTTGGTGTCACCCTTATTCGGAAAGGGGTACCACTTGTATGTGGACATTACACGAGCATTCCACTTTTTAGTCACTTGTTTGATCAGCAGATTGGAGCATGTGGCACCGTGCGACCTAATCGCCGGGGCTTTCCCCAGCGGCTTGTAGATTCCCGTCTTAGGCTGGGGGAGAGAGCCTGCTTGAAGTGTAATAATTTGCTCGCTATGAAGTGGAGGGATAAGAAGAATGTTTTCGTTCTCACCTCCCTTCATGCAGACACGACGGCCCAAATTACTACGGTGACTGGTGTTGTGGAGAAACCCCTCTGTGTCCACGAATATAACCAAAATATGGGAGGGGTGGACCTCAATGACCAGTTGTTGGCGCCGTACCTAGTTGCCCGTAAAGCCAGACGCTGGTACAAAAAAGTGTCTGTTTATTTATTTCAATTGGCTTTGCTGAACGCTCATGTGCTATACAGAGCTTCAGGACGGACTGGATCCTTCCTTAAATTCCAGGAAGAGATCGTCAGAGCCCTTCTGTATCCAGACGGTGCTCCACCTCACCATCCCCAACCAAATGCAGTAGGCCGGCTGCATGAGAGGCATTTTCCTTATGCCCTCCCAAGTACCCCTACCCAACGAGCCCCCCAAAAAAGATATCGTGTCTGTAGCAAGCGTGGATTTAGGCATGACACCCGGTGTTATTGTCCCTCCTGTCCTGGCAATCCTGGTCTTTGCATGGGTGAATGTTTTGAACGCTACCATACACTAGTTGAGTATTAGCGTAGGGTACAGCACTGCACAGACTAGGACACACTTTCACAGGGTCTCCCAAGATGCCATCGCATTTTGAGAGACCCAAACCTGGTACCAGTTACAAAAGTTAAAGTTACTAAAAAAAGTGTACAAATAAATAAATAAATAAAAAAAATAAAAACACAAAAAAAATATAAAATAAAAAAACCAAAAATAGTTGTTGTTTTATTGTTCTCTCTCTCTCTATTCTCTCTCTATTGTTCTGCTCTTTTTTACTGTATTCTATTCTGCAATGTTTTATTGTTATTATGTTTTACCATGTTTGCTTTTCAGATATGCAATTTTTTTATACTTTACTGTTTACTGTGTTTTGTTGGTAACCATTTTATTGTTTTCAGGTACGCCATTCAGTTGCAGCGCGGATTTATTTATCTTGACAGCAACACTGTTTGCTCCCACGATATATAAAGCCGTGACTCCAGCGCTGTCGGAGGTGATTTCACCACCACAGTTACATACTTCAGCATATATGCTGAAGCGTGGGGGCAGCAGTGGGTGGAGGAGCGATTTGCTCCTGCCTTTTGCGGGAGGATGCCCCCATGCTTCTGCATATATATATATTTTAGGTAGGCACAGGTTGCGTTAAATGTTTTATTTTTTACTATGTTTTTTTTGTATTTGCTTAGCAGGTATGGTAAGTATTACTGTTATACTGTAATGCTACTTTGTTTTTTGGTTAACCATCATTTGCTTAGCAGGTACGCCATTCAGTTGCAGCGCGGATTTATTTATCTTGACAGCAACAGCGTTTGCTCCCACGATATATAAAGCCGTGACTCCAGCGCTGTTGGAGGTGATTTCACCATCACAGTTACATACTTCAGCATATATGCTGAAGCGTGGGGGCAGCAGTGGGTGGAGGAGCGATTTGCTCCTGCCTTTTGCGGGAGGATGCCCCCATGCTTTGGCATATATAAATGGTGCATGTATGCCCATCATTAGAAGTGGGTGGATGAAGGGAGGTATTCTAATGGTGGGCATACCCACCGATCAATATCTTTTTTTCGTTTAGCCCACAGGCTGCATGAAAAAAAAGTTTACAATATATGCCCAACAAGGACCAGCAACGTACTGGTATGTTGCTGGACTTTGAGTGGTTATACCAGAATGATGCCTGCAGGTTTAGGTATCATCTTGGTATCATTCTTTTCAGCCAGCAGTTGGCTTTCATGTAAAAGCAATCCTAGCGGCTAATTAGCCTCTAGACTGCTTTTACAAGCAGTGGGAGGGACTAACCCCCCCCACCGTCTTCCATGTTTTTCTCTGGCTCTCCTGTCCCAACAGGGAACCTGAAAATGCAGCTGGTGATTCAGCCAGCTGACCATAGAGCTGATCAGAGACCAGAATGGCTCCAAACATCTCTATGGCCTAAGAAACCGGAAGCTACAAGCATGTCATGACTTAGATTTCACCGGATGTAAACATCGCCATTGGGAAATTGGGAAAGCATTTTATCACATCGATCTTGGTGTGGTCAGATGCTTTGAGGGCAGAGGAGAGATCTAGGGTCTAATAGACCCCAACTTTTAAAAAAAAGAGTACCTGTCACTACCTATTGCTATCATAGGGGATATTTACATTCCCTGAGATAACAATAAAAATGATTAAAAAACATAAAAATGAAAGGAACAGTTTAAAAATAAGATAAAAAAATAAAAAAAATAATAAAGAAAAAAAAAAAAAAAAAAGCACCCTGTCCCCCCCTGCTCTCGCGCAAAGGCGAACGCAAGCGTCGGTCTGGCGTCAAATGTAAACAGCAATTGCACCATGCATGTGAGGTATCACCGCAAAGGTCAGATCGAGGGCAGTAATTTTAGCAGTAGACCTCCTCTGTAAATCTAAAGTGGTAACCTGTAAAGGCTTTTAAAGGCTTTTAAAAATGTATTTAGTTTGTCGCCACTGCACGTTTGTGCGCAATTTTAAAGCATGTCATGTTTGGTATCCATGGACTCGGCCTAAGATCATCTTTTTTATTTCATCAAACATTTGGGCAATATAGTGTGTTTTAGTGCATTAAAATTTAAAAAAGTGTGTTTTTTCCCCATTTTTCAAAAATGCCTGCGCAATTACTGTGTGAAAAAAAAAATGAAACACCCACCATTTTAATCTGTAGGGCATTTGCTTAAAAAAAATATATAATGTTTGGGGATTTAAAGTAATTTTCTTGCAAAAAAAAAATAATTTTTTCATGTAAACAAAAAGTGTCAGAAAGGGGGCTTTGTCTTCAAGTGGTTAGAAGAGTGGGTGATGTGTGACATAAGCTTCTAAATGTTGTGCATAAAATGCCAGGACAGTTCAAACCCCCCCCAAATGACCCCATTTTGGAAAGTAGACACCCCAAGCTATTTGCTGAGAGGCATGTCGAGTCCATGGAATATTTTATATTGTGACACAAGTTGCGGGAAAAAGAATTTTTTTTTTTTTTTTTTTTATGCACAAAGTTGTCACTAAATGATATATTGCTCAAACATGCCATGGGAATATAAGAAATTACACCCCAAAAAAAAATTCTGTTGCTTCTCCTGAGTACAGGGATACCACATGTGTGAGACTTTTTGGGAGCCTAGCTGCGTACGGGACCCCGAAAACCAAGCACCGCCTTCAGGCTTTCTAAGGGTGTAAATTTTTGATTTCACTCTTAGCTGCCTATCACAGTTTCTGAGGCCATGGAATGCCCAGATGGCACAACCCCCCCCCCCCCCCCAAATGACCCCATTTTGGAAAATAGACACCCCAAGCTATTTGCTGAGAGGTATAGTGAGTATTTTGCAGACCTCACTTTTTGTCACAAACTTTTGAAAATTGAAAAAAGAAAAAAAAAAAACATTTTTCTTGTCTTTCTTCATTTTCAAAAACAAATGAGAGCTGCAAAATACTCACCATGCCTCTCAGCAAATAGCTTGGGGTGTCTACTTTCCAAAATGGGGTCATTTTGGGGGGTTTTGTGCTATCTTGGCATTTTATGGCCTTCGAAACTGTGATAGGTAGTGAGGAGTGAAATAAAAAATTTACGCCCTTAGAAATCCTGAAGGCGGTGCTTGGTTTTCGGGGGCCTGTACGCAGCTAGGCTCCCAAAAAGTCCTAAACATGTGGTATCCCCGTACTCAGGAGAAGCAGCAGAATGTATTTTGGGGTGTAATTATACATATGCCCATGGCATGTTTGAGCAATATATCATTTAGTGACAACTTTGTGCAAAAAAAAAAAAAAGTGTTACTTTCCAGCAACTTGTGTCAAAATATAAAATATTCCATGGACTCAACATGCCTCTCAGCAAATAGCTTGGGGTGTCTACTTTCCAAAATGGGGTCATTTGGGGGGTTTTGTGCCATCTTGGCATTTTATGGCCTTCAAAACTGTGATAGGTAGTGAGGAGTGAAATCAAAAATTTACGCCCTTAGAAATCATGAAGGCGGTGCTTGGTTTCGGGGCCCTGTACGCGGCTAGGCTCCCAAAAAGTCCCACACATGTGGTATCCCCATACTCAGTAGAAGCAGCAAAATGTATTTTGGGGTGCAATTCCACATATGCCCATGGCCTGTGTGAGCAATATATCATTTAGTGACAACTTTGTGCAAAAAAAAATTGTCACTTTCCCGCAACTTGTGTCAAAAAATAAAATATTCCATGGACTCAACATGCCTCTCAGCAAATAGCTTGGGGTGTCTACTTTCCAAAATGGGGTCATTTGGGGGGTTTTGTGCCATCTGGGCATTTTATGGCCTTCAAAACTGTGATAGGTAGTGAGGAGTGAAATCAAAAATTTATGCCCTTGGAAATCCTGAAGGCAGTGATTGGTTTTCGGGGCCCCGTACGTGGTTGGCTCCCAAAAAGTCCCACACATGTGGTATCCCCGTACTCAGGAGAAGCAGCTGAATATATTTTGGGGTGCAATTCCACATAGGCCCATGGCCTGTGTGAGCAATATATCATTTAGTGACAACTTTTTGTAAATATTTTTTTTTTTTTTTGTCATTATTCAATCACTTGGGACAAAAAAAAATAAATATTCAATGGGTTCAACATGCCTCTCAGCAATTTCCTTGGGGTGTCTACTTTCCAAAATGGGGTCATTTGGGGGGGGTTTGTACTGCCCTGCCATTTTAACACCTCAAGAATTGACATAGGCAGTAATAAACTAAAAGCTGTGTAAATTCCAGAAAATGTACCCTAGTTTGTAGACGCTATAACTTTTGCGCAAACCAATAAATATACGCTTATTGACATTTTTTTTACCAAAGACATGTGGCCGAATACATTTTGGCCTAAATGTATGACTAAAATTGAGTTTATTGGATTTTTTTTATAACAGTAGAAAATATCATTTTTTTTCAAAATTTTTGGTCTTTTTCCATTTATAGCGCAAAAAATAAAAACGGCAGAGGTGATCAAACACCATCAAAAGAAAGCTCTATTTGTGGGAAGAAAAGGACGCAAATTTTGTTTGGGTACAGCATTGCATGACTGTGCAATTAGCAGTTAAAGCGACGCAGTGCCAAATTGGAAAAAGTCCTCTGGTCCTTAGGCAGCATAATGGTCCGGGGCTGAAGTGGTTAACTACAACATGCCATTAGATATCAGAGCAGACACTCTAACTTGCAGATAGAAGACTCTACATTCCTTGAATCCATATACTCCAACCCGGAGAAGAAGGGAATCATCTCCAGAATTTATATTCACCTCCTATCACACATACAAGCCCCAGACTTGTTAACATGCAGAGAGGGGTGGGAGCGAGGTGTAGGCCCCATCGATGGTGAGCAGTGGAATCAAATCCTGGGGGTGGGTCCAGTGGTATCAGCAGCACAAAGACTCTCTCACCTGTTTATACTACATAGGGTATACCGCACTCCTATACAATTACATAAATGGGGTAGACGTGATTCTCCCATATGTCCCAAATGCCAAGCTTACCCAGGTGATCTTATTCACATGCTTTGGAGGTGTCCAAAACTAGTGAGGTATTGGAGTGATGTTATCCTTAGAATAAATGGCGTTTTTCAGGTCCAGCTTTGGCTGGAGCCACTGGTGTGTTTATTGGGTCTAGATGAAGACCTGTACCTTCCCCCAGTATACATTGCCCTCACGAGACTTCTATACTTGGCCAGGAAGCTGATTGCCTGTTTGTGGCTGTTGGCGCGTACACCAAAGGAGGCGCAGTGGATACAAATGGTTAACACCACTCTTATCCAGGAAAAAAAGCACATATCAACATAGAAAATCACCAAAAAATGTTTCCAATATTTGGCAGAACTGGCTGGGCCCCCCCTAGAAGTGGCTCCACCCTAAATGGCCCTGGATAGGCTACTGGTGGGATAACTGGATGAATGATTATACAACTGGAGTCGTATGCTATATGCTAAAGTATGTACCATAAAGAGAGTTTTACATGATTGATGGATCTGAGCCATAGTGAAGTATCAGTGGTTGGTTTAATACTTGTTTCTTTGTTTTTTTAATTTAGTTTTGTTTTTTTCTTCTTTTTTTATTATTTGAGTGAGCACTTGGATGCGACATTACCCTATCTGTAAGGGAGTATGAGAACAGTGTTAAAGTCACGTTTTATACTAGTGTGGGAAAATTAAGACCCCTGGTACTCTAGCTATGTGTATTTAAAATGTCATACATATGTCTTACATACTATTTAATGCCTTGTGTTCTCATCAATAATAACCTTTTTGTTGATTAAAAAAAAAAAAAAACTCCAATTGCCTGGAGTTAGGGGCATAAAGCATCACAAGGGTAAGCTTGCGATCATAGTTACATAGTTACATAGTAGGTGAGGTTGAAAAAAGACACAAGTCCATCAAGTCCAACCTATGTGTGTGATTATGTGTCAGTATTACATTGTACCTGTATATCCATGTATGTTGCGGTCATTCAGGTGATTATCTAATAGTTTCTTGAAGCTATCAATGCTCCCCGCTGAGACCACCGCCTGTGGAAGGGAATTCCACATCCTTGCCGCTCTTACAGTAAAGAACCCTCTACGTAGTTTAAGGTTAAACCTCTTTTCTTCTAATTGTAATGAGTGGCCACGAGTCTTATTAAACTCTCTTCTGCGAAAAAGTTTTATCCCTATTGTGGGGTCACCAGTACAGTATTTGTAAATTGAAATCATATCCCCTCTCAAGCGTCTCTTCTCCATTGAGAATAAGTTCAGTGCTCGCAACCTTTCCTCATAACTAAGATCCTCCAGACCCTTTATTAGCTTTGTTGCCCTTCTTTGTACTTGCTCCATTTCCAGTACATCCTTCCTGAGGACAGGTGCCCAGAACTGGACAGCATACTCCAGGTGCGGCCGGACCAGAGCCTTGTAGAGTGGGAGAATTATCGTTTTATCTCTGGCGTTGATCCCCCTTTTAATGCATGCCAATATTCTGTTTGCTTTGTTAGCAGCAGCTTTGCATTGCATACCATTGCTGAGCCTATCATCTACTAGGACCCCCAGGTCCTTTTCCATCCTAGATTCCCCCAGAGGTTCTCCCCCCAGTGTATAGATTGCATTCATATTTTTGCCACCCAAATGCATTATTTTACATTTTTCTACATTGAACCTCATTTGCCATGTAGTCGCCCACCCCATTAATTTGTTCAGGTCTTTTTGCAAGGTTTCCACATCCTGCAGAGAAGTTATTGCCCTGCTTAGCTTAGTTTTGTCTGCAAATACAGAGATTGAACTGTTTATCCCATCCTCCAGGTCGTTTATGAACAAATTAAATAGGATTGGTCCCAGCACAGAACCCTGGGGAACCCCACTACCCACCCTTGACCATTCTGAGTACTCCCCATTTATCACCACCTCTGAACTCGCCCTTGTAGCCAGTTTTCAATCCATGTACTCGCCCTATGGTCCATGCCAATGGACCTTATTTTGTACAGTAAAGGTTTATGGGGAACTGTGTCAAATGCTTTTGCAAAATCCAGATACACCACGTCTACGGGCCTTCCTTTATCTAGATGGCAACTCACCACCTCATAGAAGGTTAATAGATTGGTTTGGCAAGAACGATTCTTCATGAATCCATGCTGATTACTGCTAATGATACTGTTCTTATTGCTAAAATCTTGTATATAGTCCCTTATCATGCCCTCCAAGAGTTTACATACTATTGATGTTCGGCTAACTGGTCTGTAATTCCCAGGGATGTATTTTGCGCCCTTTTTAAATATTGGTGCTACATTGGCTTTTCTCCAATCAGCTGGTACCATTCCAGTCAGTAGACTATCTGTAAAAATTAGGAACAACGGTCTGGCAATCACTTGACTGAGTTCCCTAAGTACCCTCGGATGCAAGCCATCTGGTCCCGGTGATTTATTAATGTTAAGTTTCTCAAGTCTAATTTTAATTCTGTCCTCTGTTAACCATGGAGGTGCTTCCTGTGTTGTGTCATGAGGATAAACACTGCAGTTTTGGTTACTGAAGCCCCCCGATTCACTCGTGAAGACTGAGGAGAAGAATAAATTCAATACCTTCGCCATCTCCCCATCCTTTGTAACCAGATGTCCTTCCTCATTCTTTATGGGGCCAATATGGTCTGTCCTCCCTTTTTTACAGTTTACATACTTAAAGAATTTCTTGGGATTTTTGTTTGCTCTCCTCCGCTATGTGTCTTTCATGTTCTATCTTAGCCGTCCTAATTGCACCCTTACATTTCTTGTTGCATTCTTTATAAAGTCTGAATCCTGAGGATGATCCCTAAACCTTGTATTTTTTGAAGGCCTTCTCCTTTGCTTTTATATGCATTTTTACATTGGAGTTAAGCCATCCAGGATTTTTGTTCGCTCTTTTAAATTTATTACCCAATGGGATACATTGGCTAATGCCCTTATTTAATATGCTCTTAAAGCAAACCCATCTCTCCTCCGTATTCTTTGTTCCTAATATTTTATCCCAATTTATGCCTTTTAGCAAGGTTTGTAGTTTAGGGAAGTTGGCTCTTTTGAAATTCAGTGTCTTTGTATTCCCTTTATGTTTCCTATTTGTGTGATTTATACTGAAACTAATTGACCTGTGATCGCTGTTACCTAAATTGCCCTGTATTTCCACATCCGTGATCAGGTCTGTATTGTTGGTAATCAGTAGATCCAGTAATGTTTTATTTCTAGTTGGTGCGTCTACCATCTGACCCATAAAATTGTCCTGCAAGACATTAAGGAACCGGCGAGCCTTAAATGAATGCGCGGTTCCCTCCGCCCAGTCTATGTCTGGATAATTAAAATCCCCCATTATGATAACACTTCCCATCCTTGCTGCTAATCCAATTTGTGATAGGAGATCCGTCTCCACTTCCTCCCTCAGGTTAGGGGGCCTATAGCATACTCCCAGTATTATTTTCCCCTCCGCTTCATCCCTTTGGAGCTCTACCCATAAGGATTCCACCTCCTCTCTAGCTCCCTCAGTGATGTCATCTCTCACATTCACTTGTACATTATTCTTGATATATAGGCATACCCCTCCCCCTTTTTTACCCTCTCTATCCTTGCGGTATAGGGTATACCCTTGAATGTTTGCCAGCCAATCATGAGAGCTGTTGAACCAGGTCTCTGAAATTCCCACAAAATCCAAATCCTCCTTGTACAACAGTATCTCTACTTCACCCATCTTGTCCGCCATGCTCCTGGCATTGGTGAACATGCCACATAGTTTAGACCGGTCGCATATTGTCCTCGTATTGGGTGTTTTGAGATTGCAACTAGGACTTGCTACTATACTCACCTTGAGTTTTTGTGCTTTGGTTAACCTACCACTACTGCCCTCAATACTACCCTCTGGAATATCTTCCGCGCTGGCTATCTCTGTCTCTGGACCCTCCCCCCCATCGCCTAGTTTAAAAACCCCTCTAACTTTTTGGCCATCTTCATTCCCAGCAGATCTGCACCCTCCTCATTTAGGTGCAGTCCGTCCCTTCTATAGTACCGGTTACCGACTGAGAAGTCGGCCCAGTCCTCCAGGAACCCAAACCCCTCCTTACTACACCAGCTCTTCAGCCACTTGTTTACTTCCCTAATCTCCCTCTGCCTTTCTGGTGTGGCTCGATGTACCGGTAGTATTCCTGAGAATACTGCCTTGGAGGTCCTTTTCCTCAATTTAGCTCCTAAGTCTCTAAAATCGTTCTTTAGGACACTCCATCTGCCTCTGACTTTGTCATTGGTGCCAACGTGCACCATGACAGCTGGGTCTTCCCCAGCCCCTCCCAGTAATCTGTCCACAAGATCCGTGATGTGCCGAACCCGAGCGCCCGGTAGACAACATACTGTTCGGCACTTCAGGTCTTGGTTACAGATTGCCCTCTCTGTCCTTCTAAGAATTGAGTCCCCTACCACCAGAATCTGTCTTTCCTTTCCCTTTGCTGCCCCCCCACTCTCACTGGAGGAGTTCTTCCCCCGGCAGCTAGGAGAGTCCCTCGGCTCCAGCAGTGCTGGTCCCTGACTGGTTTCACCAATGTCACTCAATGGAGCGTACTTATTGGGATGCTCCAGTCCTGGATCGGCCTCCCTGGCACTTCCCCCTCTACCCCTCCTGACTGTCACCCATCTACTCTTTGCTAGTGCCTGCACCTCTTTAAAACAGGTGGGGTTCTTGCGAGCCACAAGTGGACCAATGCCTCTAAGGAGTAAAACAACTATATTTAAAGCAGCAAACACTTCACCACGTTTCATTCCGTGTATTTGAATATAAATAAAATCAATTGTGCTCGCGCTAAAAATGTGAATTGAAAAAAATATGAATATATATAAACTGAGTATAAAATATAAACTAATTGTGCAGAAATATTAAACCATAATTAGTATGCTAATAAAAACATACATGTAAAAATATATATATATAATGTGCAATCCTTATATATAAAATTCACAAAGTGCATCCACATAAAAGTGCAATCCTTATATAAAATGCTGAAAGTGCATCATGCATGAATATAGACCTAATTAATAAGTGCAAATCCTGTGACAATCAAGTGTCCAAACAAAATACGATCAGCAGATTCAAACTGAAACAAAGAAGTGCAAGAAAACAGTGTCCATGAATTAAGTGTTCATCATGCTTCTCCTAAAAAGTGTCCAAATCACAACAAGCTGGATGTGCTCTCCCGAGATCCCCCACTTGTGCTTGCGCTCACCTCTATTCGTGTGACACGGTAGTTAAACAGTGTCAAAACACGCATTGGGGCCATTCCTGGGCTCACTCAGGATGCAATGATGTATGTCCAATCCTCACAGGTAAAACATCATTCATAAAAGAGAAAAAGAAAGCTCCATGGTGTAATATAGTAAGGGATTTATTTAAAGTAAAAGAAGTTCCTCCAGGAGGGTACTCACAGTATGCAGGTGCTACAGTGCACCAAACTATACAGGTGTATTTCGTTTAGCAGCGGCTCGTATGGCGTGCGGTGTGGTGTAGATTTTATTTATATTCAAACGTGATCCCTGTGCCGAATACGCGTCGGGGAGGGGTAGGACGGAGCTGTCAGCAGGGAAGGAGAGGAATCTACACCACACCGCACGCCATACGAGCCGCTGGTAAACGAAATACACCTGTATAGTTTGGTGCACTGTAGCACCTGCATACTGTGAGTACCCTCCTGGAGGAACTTCTTTTACTTTAAATAAATCCCTTACTATATTACACCATGGAGCTTTCTTTTTCTCTTTTATGAATGATGTTTTACCTGTGAGGATTGGACATACATCATTGCATCCTGAGTGAGCCCAGGAGTGGCCCCAATGCGTGTTTTGACACTGTTTAACTACCGTGTCACACGAATAGAGGTGAGCGCAAGCACAAGTGGGGGATCACGGGAGAGCACATCCAGCTTGTTGTGATTTGGACACTTTTTAGGAGAAGCATGATGAACACTTAATTCATGGACACTGTTTTCTTGCACTTCTTTGTTTCAGTTTAAATCTGCTGATCGTATTTTGTTTGGACACTTGATTGTCACAGGATTTGCACTTATTAATTAGGTCTATATTCATGCATGATGCACTTTCAGCATTTTATATAAGGATTGCACTTTTATGTGGATGCACTTTGTGAATTTTATATATAAGGATTGCACATTATATATATATATATTTTTACATGTATGTTTTTATTAGCATACTAATTATGGTTTAATATTTCTGCACAATTAGTTTATATTTTATACTCAGTTTATATATATTCATATTTTTTTCAATTCACATTTTTAGCGCGAGCACAATTGATTTTATTTATATTGCCTGCACCTCTTTGTCTCCACCCGCCTCTATGCTGGCCCCTGCCGGCCTCTGCCGTGTACATTCCTGGCTCTCCTTTAGTATGGAGGGACTTCTCAGTGCTGACAGTTGCTTCCCCAGATTCAGAACCTGGGCTTCCAGGGAAACAATGTGCTTACATTTTGCACAGCAGTATTCGCCCTCAATCGGATGATCAAGGAACACATACATACAGCAAGATGTACAAAGAGTCGCCTCTCCACACCTGCCGGGCATCGTACCTATTAAATTTAGTGAGGATTTGGGGATTTTACCCTGTCCAAATTACCTAACAGCTAGCTTCCTGACACTAATACTCAAGACAATACACAGGTACACAACAAGACAATACACAGGTACTCACAGACCTACGTGCAATCGCAGAACAGTTGCAGACCTACGTGCACTCGCAATACTCAAGTATACAGTACACAATACACAAGTACTAATGATCCACACACACTACTCAGAAAACACTCAGGTACTCACACTACACAGGTACTATGACCCCTGTTATAACCTCCTGTTTTAAACTGTGGTTTAAAACAGCGGCTCGTATGGCGTGCGATGTGGTGTAGATTCCTCTCCTTCCCTGCTGACAGCTCCGTCCTACCCCTCCCCGACGCGTATTTGGCACAGGGATCACGTTTGAATATAAATAAAATCTACACCACACCGCACGCCATACGAGCCGCTGCTAAACGAAATACACCTGTATAGTTTGGTGCACTGTAGCACCTGCATACTGTGAGTACCCTCCTGGAGGAACTTCTTTTACTTTAAATAAATCCCTTACTATATTACACCATGGAGCTTTCTTTTTCTCTTTTATGAATGATGTTTTACCTGTGAGGATTGGACATACATCATTGCATCCTGAGTGAGCCCAGGAGTGGCCCCAATGCGTGTTTTGACACTGTTTAACTACCGTGTCACACGAATAGAGGTGAGCGCAAGCACAAGTGGGGGATCACGGGAGAGCACATCCAGCTTGTTGTGATTTGGACACTTTTTAGGAGAAGCATGATGAACACTTAATTCATGGACACTGTTTTCTTGCACTTCTTTGTTTCAGTTTAAATCTGCTGATCGTATTTTGTTTGGACACTTGATTGTCACAGGATTTGCACTTATTAATTAGGTCTATATTCATGCATGATGCACTTTCAGCATTTTATATAAGGATTGCACTTTTATGTGGATGCACTTTGTGAATTTTATATATAAGGATTGCACATTATATATATATATTTTTACATGTATGTTTTTATTAGCATACTAATTATGGTTTAATATTTCTGCACAATTAGTTTATATTTTATACTCAGTTTATATATATTCATATTTTTTTCAATTCACATTTTTAGCGCGAGCACAATTGATTTTATTTATATTGCCTGCACCTCTTTGTCTCCACCCGCCTCTATGCTGGGCCCTGCCGGCACCTGCCGTGTACATTCCTGGCTCTCCTTTAGTATGGAGGGACTTCTCAGTGCTGACAGTTGCTTCCCCAGATTCAGAACCTGGGCTTCCAGGGAAACAATGTGCTTACATTTTGCACAGCAGTATTCGCCCTCAATCGGATGATCAAGGAACACATACATGCAGCAAGATGTACAAAGAGTCGCCTCTCCACACCTGCCGGGCATCGTACCTATTAAATTTAGTGAGGATTTGGGGATTTTACCCTGTCCAAATTACCTAACAGCTAGCTTCCTGACACTAATACTCAAGACAATACACAGGTACACAACAAGACAATACACAGGTACTCACAGACCTACGTGCAATCGCAGAACAGTTGCAGACCTACGTGCACTCGCAATACTCAAGTATACAGTACACAATACACAAGTACTAATGATCCACACACACTACTCAGAAAACACTCAGGTACTCACACTACACAGGTACTATGACCCCTGTTATAACCTCCTGTTTTAAACTGTGGTTTTTAATTCACCACTTAGACCAGTTCCACTTGGACTAAGTTCCACAGCCTCACACTGAGCAGGCTCAGAATGAGTCCTACACACAGTTATATAGGCACCTGTGAGCAATTAACCACCCCCCTTAATTGATAGCCTGAAGGAACCAGAGAAAAAAAAAAGCTATTTAAAAAGTGACAGAAAAAGGTGATTGGAAAACTAAAAGGAAAAGCCCCAAAAATGCAACCCAGCAAACAAAAAGCAAGACTTGTTCACTCTCCCTCTGGTTTTTAACTCACCACTTAGACCAGTTCCACTTGGACTAAGTTCCACAGCCTCACACTGAGCAGGCTCAGAATGAGTCCTACACACAGTTATATAGGCACCTGTGAGCAATTAACCACCCCCCTTAATTGATAGCCTGAAGAAACCAGAGAAAAAAAAAAAAGAAAAAGCTATTTAAAAAGTGACAGAAAAAGGTGATTGAAAAACTAAAAGGAAAAGCCCCAAAAATGCAACCCAGCAAACAAAAAGCAAGGCTTGTTCACTCTCCGTCTGGTTTTTAACTCACCACTTAGACCAGTTCCACTTGGACTAAGTTCCACAGCCTCACACTGATCAAATAGAGTGCCTTTCAAGAGAACAAATCTGCCTTCTGGATCCGCATAGTGGTCCAGGGGAATGAAAGGGCAAGGTTTATGCATCGCAACCGCCACTCCACCAGATTTAGGTCGGGGTGAGTTGCTGAGAGGTTGTACAGGTGTGTGGGGAGGCAGGGAACCGAGTCAGTCCTAAAATGAGTTTCCTGCAAAAGTAAAATGTGTGCACCCAGTCTTTTTGTCTCAAGCCACAACTTACTGCGTTTGGATGGGGAGCTAAGGCCACGAACATTGTACGATACGATCTTCAGATCAGCCATGGTTGGTCACTGGTGGCACAGCCCCACGGGTAGCGGAGGGTGATGAGAGACCTGCGGCAAATTTACCCAATAAACCTGAGGTGCTGAAGAGAAAAAGCATATAAGTATAACCCAAATAGTAAAAAAAAAAGGGGAGGGGTGAACCAGAAAAACACACAGGAATAGTACAAAACATTGAAGAAACATAGTGCCCAGTGGGCAAGTAGACAGCACTAACACCGGTGCTGGGGCCACTTCTCAGCCAGCCAGACCAAAAGGGTTCAGGTGACCCACACACCGCGGACATCCTCAGCCGAGGAGTTTAACTCCCTGGAGTTCACCTATGGGGGGTGAGTAGGGAGACATCAGGCAGGGTCCCTACTAAGGGTCCCGCTCCAGTTCGTGAGCACTTCCGCGAATCGCATGTGCATGCGGATTATCTGCAGCAGCAAAAACAGTCCTGAAAACAGAAGAAAAAATTAGTAGAAAATGAAGGAGAGGGTAAAGTCATCTGGAACTGGAACGAACAGTCAGTATGCGGTTGAGGGAGAGGAAGGCCCCTCCTCGGCGATGAGAGCGGGATCTGCACGTGGTTTGTTGTGACATCTCCGATGGGCCTGTTGCCAGGGCTCCAGATGAGCCAAGGCTGGAACAACCAGAGAGGTGTGCCAATCAGGTATATCCACTGCCGGTAGGCCGAGGCGGGAAAGAAAGTGGGGTAGGTCTGACTTGTTCCATAGAGTGACTTGCTGACCTCCCTTAGTGACCGAGAGGCTGAAGGGAAATCCCCAGCGGTATACCAGGTGAGCGTCTTGCAGAACTTCCAATAGTGGCTTAAGGGCCATGTGTTGCATCAGCTTGTGTCTGGATAGGTCTAGGAATAGGGACAGCTTAGCGCCATCAAAATCCACGTAGTGGACCCCCCGGACATGGTACATGATGCGTTCCTTCAAGGTATATTTGTGTAGCTTACAAATAATGTCCTGGGGTTTATCTGGATCCTCTGAGGGGGGTCTGAGAGCCCGATGGGCTCGATCAATCTCTATGTGATCAGATGCCTCTTTACCCAGGATCTGTGTTAAGATCCCCTGGAGGATAGGGATAATGTCCCTGGGTCCCGTAGCTTCCGGTATGCCCCGTATGAGAATATTAACCCTTCAGCTCCTGTTTTCAGCATCATCAAGTTGGTCTAGCAAAGAGTCAATACGCTGATCTTGCACCATACAGCGTGTCTGTAGGGCCTGTAGGGTAGGATTAATGTCCTCTACTGTTGCCTCTAAGGCCTCTACTCTGCCCCCAATGTGAGCTGTGTTGGTCTGCAGGTACTTAATGTCCTTCCTAAAGGCCTTCTCCATCCTGGCCATAAAGCCCTCTAGATCAGCCCAGGTGGGGAGGGCTAAGATATGGGACCTCAGGTCTCCATCTTCTAGGGCCATATGCAATCCCATATGCCCAGTATGTGTGCAGGGGGATATGGGGGCTGAAGGAGAGAGGCACAGTAGATTTTGCCTGGGAGCCCTGGTGCGACCTGTGGAAGGCACTGCTGTTGCTCCCTTGGGCGTCATGCCTGCCTGGACTGCTGAAAGGGCTTCCCTGGGAGCCTGAAGAGGAGGGGAGAGGAGGTGAAGCGGGCAGATGGTGCAGTTAGAGGATCGGGGATGCCGCGTGTGCAGCCTGCAGACACTCATCCGGTGCCATCTTGGATCCGGCCCCATGCTGCCGGCCTCCGACAGTGAAATAGGCTTTCAGGGAGCTGGAACGGAGCCTGGGTGTCCCCCGGGGCTGTGGGGATTTCTTCCTCTGCCACAGCATCCCGCCTGGCTGGAGTCTCGAGGCTTGGTGCTGTTGCATAGGCTTCTGTGTGGAGCAGGACGGACAAACCTCAGCTCACACACGTCTGCTCCCATCCATGCCGTGGCCACGCCCCATGTTTTGTTTTTGGCTAGCCGTGAATTTCCTTTTCCCATTTCTCCATCCAGGATAAATGTGGTATTTTCGATGGGGTGTTTAATAAATCGTACATCTTTGAGAGCACCTGCGGCAACGTCCCTTCCTCCCAGCAGTACTCTTCAAATGTGGATAGCTGTCTGCCGAATCTCTCTGGAGATTTTAGGGAGTGAAGAAAGTAGTGTAGCTGTAAGGCACTCCAGAACGGCAGATGGAAGGGGCCTTCAGGTTCCATTAATGCCGAAATAGACGGCCAGCCATCTGATAGTAAGTAGTGCGATGCTCGAAAGTGGTCTGTCCGTTTCAGGGCTGAGAAGTGATCATCTCTCAGGCCTTCGGAAAATCCTGGGTTCCCAAGGATGGGCATCAAGGGAGAGTCCCTGGATGAAAGAGGGGTTTTGTCGAACACCCGTGTGCAGATACGTAGCGTTGGGCCTATCAGTGAGTGTTTCTTTAGGTGGGGCGGAAGACTATCGTAGCACCGGGAGCAACATTTTTCACAAAGCTTGATCTGAGAGGGGCATACAATCTCGTGAGGAGGGCGACGAGTGGAAAACTGCGTTTAATACCACAACAGGCCATTATGAGTACCTCGTAATGCCTTTTGGCCTTTGTAACACCCTGGCAGTTTTCCAGGAATTTATTAACAATGTCCTCCAAGATTTGTTGCAGTTATGCGTGGTGGTTTATCTCGATGATATCCTCATATTTTCCAAGTCCCTGGAGAGCCACCACACAGATGTCTGTCGTGTGCTTCAGAAACTAAGATAGAACAATCTCTATTATAAACTGGAGAAGTGCGAGTTCCATTGTGAACATGTTAAGTTCCATTTCCACTACTGGTTTTTCGATGGACCCAGAGAAATTTTCGGCAGTCCTACAGTGGCCCCGGGTTTACGTCCTCTGCAGTGTTTCCTGAGCTTTGCCAACAATTATTGGAAGTTTATTCTTAACTTCTCGTCTCTGGTCAAGCCCCTGACTGATATGACCAGAAAGGACGGTAACCCACAGAGTTGGTCTCCGGAGTCCATTAAGGCCTTTGAGAGTTTCAAGGCTGCCTTTGTTTCTGCTCCTGTGTTGGCACATCCTGATGTTACCGTTTATCCTTGAGGTTGATGCTTCTGAGACTGGTGTTGACGCCCTTCTGTCTCAACGTCCTACCTGAGAGCGCTATGCATCCTTGTGGCTACTTTTCCAAGAAATTGTCACAAGCGGAGTGCAGTTACAAGATTGGTGACAGAGAGCTGTCGGCGATCATTTTAGCCTTGAAAGAATGGAAACATCTCCTCGAAGGTACCACTGTGCCAGTTCTCATTCTTACTGACCATAAGAATCTCACATTCTTGTCTGAGGCTAAACACCTCTCTCCCAGAAGGTCGCGATGGGCTCTTTTCTTGTCAAGTTTCAATTACATTGTCTCATTCTTACCCAGTACTAAGAATGTAAGGGCTGATGCCTTGTCACGACAATTTTCCTCCACTTCCAAGTTGGAGTCGGTTCCGGTTCCTGTGATTCCTCCTGATCGTATTCTGGCTACAGTTCGCACCAGTCTCACTTCTCCTTTGGGTGACAAAATTCTTGCTGCTCAGGTCCATGCTCCTCCTGGGAAACCTTGTGACCGCTGCTTTGTCCCAGAGAGTCTCCGTACTGCCATGCTCCAGACTTACCATTCTCCCAAGGCAGCTGGCCACCCTGGGAAGAATCAGCAATTCTGGTGGCCTAGTCTACGTGCTGATGTAACCGCCTTCGTAGCTGCCCGTTTCGTGTGTGCTCAGAGTAAGACTCCACAACACCTTCCAGTGGGCCTCCTACGACCCATACCCAATGGAGAGAGGCCCTGGACCCACCTGTCTATGGATTTCATTGTGGAGTTACCCAACTCCCAGGGCAGCACAGTTATCCTTATGATGGTTGATCGGTTCTTTAAAATGTCTCATTGTATTCCACTTAAGAAGTTGCCCACCTCTAAGGAACTGGCTTCCATTTTTGCTCGGGTGATCTTTCGCTTAGATAGGCTACCCAAAGTGACTGTCTCGGACAGGGGTAGTCAGTTTGTGTCCCGGTTCTAGCGAGCCTTTTGTGCACAGTTGGGAATTCAGCTTGCTTTCTCCTCTGCATATCACCCACAGTCTAATGGGGCTGCAGAATGAGCCAATCGGTCCTTGGAGCAATTCCTACGTTGCTATATTTCTGACCATCATAACAACTGACCTCTTACTATGGGTGGAGTTTGCTCACAATAGTGCCCTCAGTTCTGCTTCCCAATTGTCCCCGTTTATGGTGAACTATGGTTTCCAACCTTCCATGTTGCCTGACTCATTTGTTCCGCAGAGTATTCCTGCATTAGAGGAGCATCTTTGTGGCCTTCGTTCCACTTGGGCACATGTCCAGGAGGCTTTACATCATGCTAATGATAGGTACAGACTCCATGCTGACCGCAGACGCCTGCCTGCGCCTTTCTACCAGGTTGGGGACAGGATCTGGGATAAGGATTTGCATTAAAGGGGGCTGACTTATGCAAAGTATAGGGATTGGAGATGTAGCCAGTCCTTACACAGGATTAGAGAGGCCCACCAATCGGAGCCACGCCATGCCAACCAATGGGGCATCAGCCTGTAATGATATACACAGACTAGATGGGAGGCAAACACACACTCTCTGGTGGAGCGGTCACCCGAATGGAACCTTTGTGGGTCATAGCCTGGCAATTATGGGAAATGTCTGCCTTGTACTTGTAATTAAATATGTTTGTGCTATGTCTTTTATGTCCTACTGTTTGTAGATTAATGTTTTAAGGAATATACTCTGTATTCCGTCATGTAATCCACAATTTTTACCCTTTCCCTGTACAAATAGATTGTGTGTATTAGTCTAGGCCTACTTTACTATATACAAATACATTTTTGTTATTGTGTTAAAGCTTTCACTCATGGTCAAAGAATTCTCATTTAACCCAAATCATATCTGAGAGATCTTAAATCTCAAATATAGTAAACAGGTAACACTGCCCGTGTGCAAGTCGGTCTGTCGGACATGCATGCTGGTAGACCAGCAGCCCACCGACTCCTGATCAGCTCTCTCAGCCAATGGCAGAGAGCACTAATTAGAGTGTTCTGGAGGGGGGGCGTCCCCCTGTCAGAACACAACAGCTCAGCGGGGGAAATCGCTGGACTAACCTTGCATGGTTAGCACAACGACTCCAACAGGAGCTGTCAGTTCTTTTTTGTGCAACCCATGGGGTTGCACGAAAAAAACTAATAGTGTGTACCCAGCTTAAGGATAGGTGAGCACTATTGTGACTCAACTAATCCAAATGCAAAAAACATCTCAATGTTTCCAAATATTTTTAAGGAAATAAACGGAGGTGACCTGAGTTCCTTTCAATTTTACAGTGTGAAATAAATAATGAGATTACCTAGAGACCTAGAGGGGAAGATCCACATCGTAAATTGTTAGAGAAGGAGGTCTGGTAGATCTATACCCTGCAAACAAGGGTACCATCTAGCCTCAACCATAGGAGGAATGTGGATCTTTTCCTGAGATGAGACACATGCTTAGAAATGACTATTGAGATTTATGCCACACAGTCTAAGATATCCTATTTATGGATGTATCATTTATTGTTTATGGAAGTTGGTTAGGACTATGTTGCATTATACAATAAAATATTTGGGGTGATTTTTGATTACCTTTTATGTATCTGTTTTTGAGACACTATAAGCCTTTTTTCCCCCGTTTCTTTCTTCCTTTTTTGCTTTGGTTATACCATTCCTTCCTAATATAGGTTCTGCAACAATGTTATTATAACAAATTATTTGTTTTGTTACCTTATTATTAAGTAGTGTTGAGCCGAACACCCCGCGGTTTGGTTCGCGCCAGAACTTTCGAACATCGCAAAAATTCAGACCCGAACCCTATTAAAGTGTATAAATAGTCAATGAGTTTGTTAGCTCTCACATGGATGCACTAAGCAGGCTAGACACTGAGTAATGAAGAGGTAGAAAAGAACAGTCAAAAGACCTGCATAACAAGGTAATGAAACTTTACAAAGTCACCCAGTACCGTCAGTACTGTTTAATCACTTAGTAAGAAGTGGAAAATTAGGGCCTCTTTTGATACCAAGCCAAGGTCAGGTAGACCAAGAAAGATTGCAGCCACAACTGGTGGAAGAATTGCTCAGGATACAAAGAAAAACCCACAGGTAACTGCAGGAGAAATACAGTCTGCTCTCCAAAAAGACTGTGTGGTTGTTTTTACGGAGCACAATTCAATGATACTTGAACAAAAAGGAGCTGCATGGTTGAGCTGCCAGAAGGAAGCCTTTACTGTGCCAATGCCATAAAAAAGTCAATGAGGCATGTCAAGGGGTTGTTGGGGATATTGCACCAGGCTTTTTTGTGGAACTTGTACAGTAAAGGCTTCTTTCTGGCAACTTGACCATGCAGCTCTTTTTTGTTCAGATATCATCATTGTGCTCCTTTAAAAACAGCCACACCATCATTTTCCAGAGCAGCCAGTATTTCTCCTGAGGTTACTTGTGGGTTTTTCTTTGTATCCCGAACAGTTCCCGTGGCAGTTGTGGCTGAAATCTTTCTTGATCTACCTGACCTTGGGCTTGGTATCAAGAGATCCCCACATTTTTAACTTCTTATTAAGTGATTGAACAGTACTGACTGGCATATTCAAGGCATTGGATATCTTTTTATATCCTTTTACATCATTGTAAGTTTCATTACTTTGTTATGCAGGTCTTTTGACTGTTCTTTTCTACCTTCCCATGGCTCAGTGTCTAGCCTGCTTTGTGCATCCATGTGTGACAGCTAACAAACTCATTGATTATTTATACACAGACACTAATTGTGATTTAAAAGGCCACAAATGTGGGAAATTAACCTTTTAGTTGCCATTTTAACCTGTGTGTGCACCTTCTGTGTCTGTACCAAGGCCAAACATTCCCAGGTATGCAACTTTTTATCAGGGTCATTTGGGTGATTTCTGTTATCATTATGATTTAAAAAGGATAAAAAAAACGGACTTACACTTACTGGTAACATCCTTTTCTAGGAGTCTTTCAGGACAGGCACCATAGAGAGAGACCTTGGCTCCTCCCATCTCAGGAAACACCACCTTTTACTGCAAGATTTAAGCCTCACCGTCCCGCCGCCCCCTCAGTTCTTCAAGAGTACCTCGGGCCACCTGGGGAGACACAAGAATACGTCATACTAACCTTTATCTTACCTGACGGTCTCATGCGATTAGCTCTCAGGGATAGCCAACAATGGGTACCGATGCTGTCCTAAAAGACTCCTGGAAAAGGATGTTACCAGTAAGTGTAACTCAGCTTTTCCCCTGTTCGTCTTTCAGGACAACCACCATAGAGAGGATAAGCAAGCACCTTACCTTAGGGCAGGACTACTACCTGCAGCACTTTATGCCCAAAGGCCTGGTCTTTGGCTAATAGCAGGTCCAACCTGTAGTGCTTCATGAAAGTGGCAAAGCTGGACCATGTTGCAGCTCTACAGATCTGCTCTGGAAAAGCACCAGCCCACTCTGCTTGAGAAGTCACCATTGCCCTGGTGGAATGTGCCTTCATACTCTCTGGGGGCTCCAACCCCCGCAACCACATAAGCCTGAATAATGGCTAACCTCAACCATCTGGTTATTGTACGTCTAGAGGCTCTGGACCCTTTCCTAGCCCCTGAAAATAACACAAAAGAGGAATCAGATTTCCTAAACTGCTTTGTACTAATTACTGAAGGACGCACCTTCTAATGTCCAATTTATGAAAAATATATATGTTCCTGTTCCCTCACAGGACTCGAACAGGAAGTTGGCAAAATAATTTCCTGGCCTCTATAAAACTTAGAGGCCACCTTTGGCAAAAAGGCCGGATCCCTTTTTTTTTTAAAAATCACACGGTCCGGGAAAATCTGAAAAAAAGGTGCCCTAAGGGAGAGGGCTTACAGTTCACTAACCCTCCTTGCCATAGTGATCGCCACCAAAAACACCATCTTGAGGGTGACCAATTTTAATGCACAGGACCCCAGCAGCTCAAATCGCTTCCCAGTGAGGGCCTGTAACACTAAGGAGAGATCCCACACGGGGAAGGGGGGGTTCTGACTGGTCTCTGTCTGCCTAAGGCTTTCAAAAACCTGGCTATCCGTGGATCTGGCTAGCGGCTTTTCCAGGAATACGCTCAGGATACCTGTCCTTTCAAAGTGCTAAGGGCTAACCCCTTGTCCACTCCTGACTGCAGAAATTCCAACACTGCTACTGAGCTGTGTATGTTGAAAGAGCTTTCTGTACACCTATTGAAGTGTCTCCACACCTTTAGGTAGATAGCCTGCATTTCATTTTTTCTGCAACCTAGGAGATCCGCCACTAAATGATCCGAGAAACCCTTTCCCCTTAGCAATTCCTCCTCAGGGATCTACTCCTGGTACCCCTTTGCCTGTTGATATAGGCCACCGCTGAGGAGTTGTCCGAGTGGACCCGCATGTGCTGTCCCTGGAGTTCTCTCTGAAAGGCTCTGAGTGCCAAGGCTATTGCTCTCCACTCCCTTCAGTTCGAGGACCTCTTTGCATCCTCTCTCACCCAGGTACCTTGCACCATCCAGGAATCTACGTGCACCCCCCAACCTGTGCCGCTCGGAAAAGGTCCCTCTAAGCAGAGGATCCTGGTGGCTGACCATGTCTGATGCCTTTCCACCCTGCCCTGCAGATCCTGCAAGCCAGGGCAGCTCCAAGGTAAGCCAGAGCACTCTGGAGTCAGAAAAGAGTGGGAAGAACCAGAGAAAAAAAACTCTTTATACCAGCAGTGGTTAAAACGCAGATATCTATTCGCAGAGACAGACGACAAAACCTGGGCTAAATGCCCCAAAGTGGATGGCTCTTTAGCAAGAGTCACAAACAAATCCGACTTAGTTTGTTTTTGACGATGCAGGTACCTTAAGCGACCCCATGGATAAGAAAATAGAAACCCTCCTGAAGAAAGCCTGGGAAGTAGGGGCGGCAAACCTGAATCCAGCGATAGCTTCCACCTGTACAGCCCGCACCTTACTAATTTGGTTGACCCCGCAATTTAATAAGCCGGGAGCAAAAAAGTGCTGGGGACAGCAAAACAAAAGAGGCAAAGGTGAATTCATCCTCAAGCCTCCTAACCGAAAGAACAAAAAACAATGATGGTCTTCAGGTGGGGGGGCAGACTCGCAGCTTTTGCCCACCAGTGGATGAAAGCAACGGGAAACAAATTCATCCGCCGCACCATAGTGGAGGGCTATGCGATAGAATTTTCCGCCAGCCCCCCAACCAAGTACCTAGTAACCATCCTACCAAAGGATGAAGATCGGGCAAAGGCCTTTCTGGAGTCCCTGGAAAACCTACTAAATCAGAAAGTGATTCACCATGTCCCTCAAGAAGAGGAGCAAACAGGATTTTATTCACATATTTTTGCAAAGAAAAAAACATCAGGCAAGCTAAGGCTCATACTGAACCTCAAGCCACTCAACAGAAGAATAAAGTACAAAAAATTCAGGATGGAGTCTATTCAGTCAGAAATATCCTACCACAAGGAACATTCATGGCCACAATCGACCTACAGGATGCCTACCTACATGTCCTCATAAAAGGAAGGTCATCAAAAATTCCTGAGGTTCACAATTCAGGGACTGGCAACCATCCTACACCTGCAATATACATCTCTCCCTTTCGGCATCTCTTCTGCGCCCAGGATCTTCTCAAAGATAATGGCAGAAGCTCAAAAGGGCCTAAGACAACAAGGCATTGGCGTCATACCATACCTAGATGCTCTACTGTTCTTTGCGGATTCAGCGGAGACCCTAGAGACCAACCTGTGCAAAAGTATGTCCTATCTACAAAACCTGGGGTGGATAGTAAATACAGAAAAATCGCAGTTGACCCCAAGCCAGAGAAGAAAATGAAGCTTTAGCATCTTTACGGAGAAATCCGTCAATCGTCATAAAACCATTGGATAAAGGAGGGAATGTTGTCCTGATGGACAACAAAACATATAGAATCATGTGTTGGAATATTTTAGACAATAGAGAATGGTACAAAAAAATACACTTGATGTATATTACTAAATCTAACCAAGCCTTTTACAATCTAGTTGATCGCGCATATTGCAATGGCACGATCAACAAAGATCTATACGATTTCATTCGTATCAAACATCCTCATACCCCTACCTTTTATAGCCTTCCAAAGGTTTATAAAGGCACTACCAACATTACAGGACGACCAATTGTCTCAGGTAATGGTGGAGTCTCTGAGAATTTAAGTCGGGTCATTGACTCCAGCCATTTGTGGTGGCGTTACCTTCTTTTACGAAGGACACCATCCATTTTTTACAAATGATTAACGAGCAAAAAATTTCGGAGAATTCGATCCTTGTCACCATTGACGTTGAGGCCCTTTATTGCTCTATCCCCCATGGGAAAGGTCTTCAAGCAATTGACAATGTATTACAGCAAGGATCAAGATACAACAAGGATCTAAATGAGTTCATCTTAAAGGGTCTGGACCATATCCTTAATAATAACTACTTTTGTTTTGACGGCTCCCACTACCTCCAGGTGCAGGACGTAGCGATGGGGACATGTTGTGCCCCGTCCTACGCCAATCTGTACCTGGGGGAGTGGGAGCGGTCTCTGTTCAGTGACGAGGATCTCGCGATGTACCTGGGCCACGTGACGACGTGGCTCAGGTACATCGATGACATCTTCGCCATTTGGGAAGGTTCTGAGGAAATGCTAATACAATTCTTCAACCAACTTAACATAAATAGTTGGAATCTCAAATTCACCATGAATCATAATGCTAAGTCGGTGACTTTTTTAGATGTCAAAATTGAATGTGACATGGAGGGCAACCTAACCAGTACACTGTATAGAAAGAGCACAGCTGGAAACACCGTTTTGCATGCGGATAGTTTCCATCCCATCCCCCTCAAAAGGTCCATACCATACGTGCAATATCTCCGCCTGCGAAGAAACTGTTCAGATGACACACTGTTTAAAATTGAAGCCGGTAGGCTTCAAGAGCGACTTCTCGACCGAGGTTATAGTCGCAATTGTTTGAGAAAATCGTACAACCATACTCTTTCCCAGTCCCGAGAAACATTGTTATTTAGACCACAAACAAGAAGGAGGAAAGAAGCAAACCCTTCACGTATAATTATACGATACGACAATATCAACAAATTCGTAACATTATCACGAAACACTGGTCCATCCTTACAGATGATGACAAGGTGGGATACTTTGTATCTCCTGTTCCCTCTATTACTTTTAAACGCACTATGTCCCTTAAAGACAAGCTGGTCAAAAGCGAATATCGGAAATACATTAAAAAACACTGCTCAACATTTGGCACTTTTCCTTGTGGACAATGTGCCCACTGAAGTCTTTACACTCCCAAATGGACGGGTCTTCAAACCCAAACATTTTGTTAACTGCCAGACTCCTGCAGTGGTATATCTAATGTCCTGTGAATGTGGAGCATTTTATGTGGGGAAAACTCGGCAGAAATTTTGGTGTCGAACATCTAAACACATTTATAGTATGGAAATCAGGAACATCTACCTCCCTCTGGAGAGGCATGTGGTCACCAAACACAATTACATAATGCCTAAAGTGACATTCGCCGCCCTAGACCGAATTCACATTCCGGCACGGGGCGGAGATTGGAACAAACAAGTCCTTCAAATTGAGCAAAAATGGATATACAGATTGGGGACAACCTCATATCCTGGTTTAAATGAGTCTATTTCATATACCCCCTTTCTCAAGGGCTTCAGTTCAGGGAAGACAAACTAGAGAGATGCAGACAAGCACTTGGCGGATATACCAAGAGACATATTTAATTTATAAGTTAGGTCATCCTTTCGTAGTTTGCTTCCATAGCAACAATCAGGCATACCTAGACATAGCTGTCTTATGTCCTTTTGCAAAGGAATTTGGTGTAACTAAAATACGTGATATACAAAATAAAATAAAAAAACACACATAGTTTGCCTGTGGATTCCTCTTGAATCCTTGCTAGAATGTCCTCTCTGTTTGTTCCCCCTCTTTGGAAGTAAAGCCCTTGGGAATATTTCCATAAAAAAGAAAAATAGAGTTGGGATCCATCCCTTTATTTTTGGGTACAGTTGTTGCAATTTATACCCTTTATGTTGCGCTCAGTTGATATATAAATGTGAATAAATACTTTCTAACTTTGTATAACTCCTGAACATTGAAGCATACTTTTCTGTGTAAACAATGTATATATTTCTGATGTTTTTTTCTTTTTCTCTATTTTTCTTTTTTCCCCTAGATGCTGGATCACCGTCCCGCTCTCTCTCCTGGCCTCTGGGGTTTACAGTTACCAACTCGGCGGCTTCCCGGCAGGGTAGGGAGATGTTTGTTACGTCTCCCTTTGTAGCAAACACCAGTGGTTGTTCACAACCACTAGGTGAAGCTTGCTTTCCCTGCCGGCGGCGTTCTGTACACACCACCGGACTGGGACCCAGGCAGAGCGCATGCGCGCGAAGACTCTTCGGCTATGATCGGAGATGCGGGTTGCGCGTGCGCCTACCTGGTTCCCAGCCTCGTTTCTTACGCCGGAGGTTGCGGAGGTTTTCGGAGCACTCTGCTTGTCAGAACGCCGGGATGACCACAGAGGGGATGCAGGACCGCCTCCCCACGGCCCCTCCCCTTGGTAGGCTGGGACTGCAGGCTGTGAACAGCTGATAGTGATAACGGATAAGTGAGTGAGTATAACTAGTGACAGCTTAGATTCAGACAGCTCAAGCTGATCCCTGACAGAGTAAGACGGCAACCATCTTATGAGGTAAGCACACATGCAAACAGTGGGTCATGCTGTACCGCTGTGAGCTTGTCTATAAATCCTCTGTATGTTTAATACCCTCTTTTTGGTTTTTTTAAAGGCCTCCTATGCACTTGTCTGCTAGACTTGGTTATCAGACACGGTGCATTTGCCTATAGTATGCCATGGACACCAATAACTTTTCCACTAGGAACCATTAGGTGAGCTTCTTGGTCTTTAGTCTACAGACTAGTGACTTTCACATGTATTCTAAAGCATTTATTTTTTATTTTTATTTCTGAGCATCAGTTTCAACTTAGACGAAGGTTTTAATTTGATTCCTTCAATCATCCACTTGCACCTGCACATCATCATTTACTCACTGACATTCCACTCACATAGACATACAACATTTACACCATTTAAATGTTTGTCATTTTTTCTCTTTTTCACTTCACAACATTGTCATATACTAATCATTATCCTTTCACATTTTGGCACATTTTCTTCATCGCAGGCATTGGGGTTTTTTCATAGTTTTTATATTATATTTTTTCACAGGTTTTTTAATTTTTTTTTTTATTATTATGCTCTACACTTGGTGTATCACTCATTCCCCCTACACAAGGATGTCCCTATTTTTTCACATTACACTATTTTTCACTTGGTAATATAATATTCATCCACACCGTCTAGTTCACATGCACTTTTTTTCTCTTTTTCCTTTTTCTTCATAGCACTCGCACTTTTTACATAGAAGTCTACAATATACCAGTATCATGGTGATATGATAGATTTAATGCAATTACAGTACAGAATGCTGGTATCATATGATATGATAAACTTATTGTAATTATAGTAGGGTTTAAGATATTCATTTACTCTTTCTTGAGCTACACATATAGGTCATGGGGCTTTACACGTCAGAGCAACAACAAAGCACAGATACTCAATATGCTCAATCCTCTCTATATCTAAGCGAACTAATTTACATATGTGATATACAGTTTTTTGAAAGTTAGATATGACAGTAAGAAATACCCCTTTTTTCCACTATGATGCACCTATAGGTGTCCTGCTCTTCACCTGCATTCAAGTGTGGAGGAGGGCTACACATCTGTGATCGTTCGTAAGCCCCACGGGTTGGTCCTGTTTCCCCCTTGGGGTACGGGTAGGGACAGCGGTGTAACGGAGTCCAGTGTCAGAAGAGGGGAACTTCTTTGATCCTTTCAGTTTTTAAGATAACTCCAGTTAAGAGTGTATACGGTACCAAGGGTAAATATCAAGTTATTATGGAATACCTATATTTAATGATGCATGAGGAATATATGATTATATTTTTTCTTTGATGCCTCTACAGAACCTAAAGGACCCCCTGAGGAAGACAATGACCATGTAAATGTCGAAATGCATTGGGGTCTCGGGGTCTTCATTATTGGCAAGCATTACTATAACCATGAATGATACTGCCTGGAGTGGTAATACACATACACTCCTTGCGATTTATTGTGCGATTATGTGACAATTTTTAGCATAACTAGTATATGTACCCTATATACTTGACTCTATGTGTAACCGGAGCTCATATTTTAAATCTTTGTAGTCTTCAAAGTATGTTCGGAGTATTTTTCTAATAAAAACTTTTTTTTACAAAAACTTTTCGCTTGCTGCTTAAAAACCCCATGGGGAACTTCCACAATTCTTTTTAGAGAAATATCATTTCAGGGTGTGCAGCCAATTTGCCCCTGGTGTATGGTCAGGTGATGTTAGAGAGTTGTGTACTTGGGTTATGTACTGGACTCCAAACTAACCAAAACCTTCCTAACGGAGGAAAAGAATGAAAAAAATAACACAGGCAATAACCTCTCTAATGGGGACCAACTCTATCCGATCAGACAAGGAATGGCAGTGCTGGGACTGATGACGTCTTCAATCCCAGCCATCACCTGGGCGCAGATTCACATGAGACCTTTACAGAATTATATTCTGTTCCAGTGGGATGGCAACCACTCTTACCTAGACAAGTCCATTTCTGTTCCGAACTCAGTCAAACAAACGCTCCAGTGGTGGCTCAACCCGCTCCAATATATCGAAGGTTGCAAATGGGCTCAATCCAACCTTGTCAGGATTACCACAGATGCCAGCACCCTAGGTTGGGGAGCACACATGGAGGAGCTCTGCACACAGGGGAAATGGAACTCCAAATGGTCCCAAGCCTCCTCGAACATGAGGGAGTTAAATGCTGTGGAGGAAGCATTAAAAGCATTCCAACCGGCGATACAGGGGAGAGACGTAAGGGTTCAATCGGACAATGCCACAACGGTGGCATACCCAAACAGGCAAGGGGGGGACAAAATCCCAAAGCTTGATGAGGCTGACGAAAACAACTCTGTTATGGGCAAAAGCAAACATATGATCAATATCAGGCATCCACCTGAAAGGAACGGACAATACGCTGGCAGACTTCCTGAGCCGGAAGACCATAGAACAGACAGAGTGGTCACTGAACCAAGCAACCTTGTCACAGATCACGCAAACGTGAGGGGTACCCGAGGTAGATCTGTTCACCTCCAAAGCAAACACAAAATCACCAACGTTCTTCTCACCGGATCCCACAGATGGCAACAGCGGAGTAGATGCTTTCAGCCAAAGCTGGGGATGGCAGTTGTGTTATGCATTCCCTCCAACTGCGATAATACCAAGAGTGATTAAAAAAATCAAGGCAGAGAAAGCAACAGTGATACTCGTAGCACCGCACTGGCCCCAAAGTGCATGGTTAAGCCACTTGAAGAACTTCAGCATCCAGCCACAACTGACGCTGGCAGACTGTCCAGATCTCTTATCACAGGGTCCAGTCAACCCTCCGAACCACAGAATCCTGAAGCTTTCGGCTTGGTTACCGAAAGGGTAAGACTACAAAACAAAGGGCTGTCAGACAGAGTGATCAACACCATCCTAGGCAGCAGGAAACCCTTGACTAGAGCAATCGACGAGAAAGTGAGGAAAAAGTTTGTTTCCTGGAACAAAAACAAACAGATTCCTGACAGAGGGATAATCCCCGATGATTCTGGATTTCCTACAGGAAGGAGCAGACAAGAACATCGCTCAGAGCATGCTTAAGGTACAAGTGGCGGCACTATCTTCCTTCATGAACACCAGACTTGCAGAGGATTCGCTGATAAAGCGATTCCTAATGTCACTAAACAGAGCTAGACCTACAAAGAGGGACAGAACTCCAACTTGGGATATGTCCATAGTACTCAGAGGGTTTCTCTCTTCCTCATTCAAACCGATGGAAGACAGCTCAGACAAAAATCTTTCTCTAAAAACTGCACTTCTAGTGGCCCTGGTATCGGCCAGAAGAGTAAGCGAAATAGAAGCGCTTTCCATGATGGAACCATACTGCCTGATACAAACAGATAAAATAATTCTCTCGCCAGACCCGGCTTTTCTACCCAAGGTCTCTTCAACATTCCATAGAACCCAAAATATCATCATCCCATCGCTCCCAAAAACTATGGGCGGCAAAAAAAGAGACACTTACAATAAGCTAGATGTAAGCTAGTAAGAAATACACTCATAACATACCATACAGAACGAAGGATTGGCAAAGAACTACCTCTCTATTCGTCCTCTATGCGGGAGTCAACAAAGGAAAACAGGCATTCAAAAACACCATCAGCAGATGGATAAGAATTGCCATACAGACGGCCTATGAGGCACAAAACCTCACCCCTCCAAGCAGGATCAGAGCACACGCAACCAGAGCCTGGGCAACCTCGGTCGCAGAGAAAGCAGGGGCAACTCCGGAGCAGATCTGCAGGGCAGCGACATGGTTGCGCTTCAGTGCCTTCGCAAGCCACTATCGTATAGACCAGCTGACCAACCAAGACCAGGCATTTGGTTGCAAGGTGCTCCAGCCTTTATCCCCACTCTAGTAAGTATCCGCTCAGATGCTGCCCTGGAAGACGGTTCGAGAAAACAGTTAGGTACCTGGTAAGTCTTTTTCTAAGAAGTCTTCCAGGGCAGCACTAGTTCCCACCCTAAAGCGATAATACCAGGTATAGTGGGGAAGCTTTAGGTTACTGAGAGTTCTTTCGGTGCTTTAATATAACTGAGGCACGCAGGTAAGACTAGCAAATTTATAATGGTGGACTAATGTGTTTCCTGTTTCAGAGAGGAGGAGCCTATATCTCGGATGTTGCCCTGGAAGACTTCTTAGAAAAAGAGTTACCAGGTACCTAACTCTTTTTTCTTTTTTATGAGGAAGTAGGGTTTGAACGAAGGGCAAAGGGCTAGGACACTGGTGTGTGTGTGTGTGTGTGTGTGTAGGGGGCAGAGGACACTACTGTAGGGCGGTGGGAGTAGAGGACACTGCTATGGGGGGTGATGTGAAGGGGGCAGTGGATATTGCTATAGGGGGAGGAAGACACTAGAAGACACTGCTATGGGGGCTTGGGGGTGATGTGGAGGGGTGGGGCAGAGGACACTGTTGTGGGGGATAATGTGAAAAGGGGCAGAGGACACTACTGTGGAGAATCATCTGAGGGGAGGCAGATAACACTGATAACTCCATAAAGAGTACATGCCACTGCCCAAAGCTATTATAAGGGGGCTTGTTTACCCCCTTACGATAGCAAAAAAGAAAAAAGTGTGGGGGGAAAAAAACCCCTCCCACAAGCTTTAACCAGGCACTGATAGAAGTCACAAGACTGCTATATGCTGCTGATGAGAAAAGGTATTTAGCAGTTTATATTTACTGAAATAATTAAATTTCCATCAAGTTATAAACGTGCTGTGCTCAATTAAAAACTAAATACATTAATAAAATAGGTGAAGATAGCCAGACTACACATAAATAGTACTATATAAAAATATCAACATAAGTGTATTAAATCTGCAGTGTAAGCACTTCGCATATAGTGCAAAAAATAAATAAATACCTGAAGTATTGATCAAAATAGAAACAAACTAAACCGCCAAAAGTGCAATGTTACAATGGATGTCCGAAGAGATCACAAAGTCTGTGACAGATGCAATAAAGTGTCCAGTGCCAACAATAGGTGCTCACAGTTGTATGAAAACAATATTAAAGTTCAATAAAAAGTGACTTGTTGCAGCAGCAAACAACTCCAATGCTTCATCAAACGTGCCAAACAGTGAGATAGTGCAGGCAGCAGCTGGGTTCTAGCATCACTTGCTTAAATAAGTGGAGAGGGTGAAGTGTATAAACCAGTCCTCTTCATGCAACAATCCTACAATGGTAGGTAACGGCCCCTTACCTCATTAGACTGAGGCTACAGCATAAGGCAATCAGCGCTTGTGGTATCTCCTGTGGGGGTAGGTCCTGGGTCCCGGACTGTCATTCATTATACCTCAGATCCACAGGGGGCATAGCGGTCAAAGGAGAGACAAGGATGCCATATAGTGTAGTATTTTAAAATAATAGGGCTTTATTCATAAATAACAAAACAGGGGTACTCACACAGTGAAATGGCAGAGGATAAAATGTAACCAAACGAGCGGTGAGCTCGTACACTGCTGACAGTGGAAGGTGCCTGTCCCTACGCGTGGCGTCACGGGTCACGTGGCTTCATCAGGGGATGATAGAGGGCACACAGGGCTGTCTTTAAATAGATCAGGTAAAGTGGATATACGGCGGCCATTTTCTACAAAGTCCTATGGGAAAATACCATAGCAGCCATCTTCCTGGGGATACATGGGGGCAGCCATTTTCCTGGTTATCTAAAACGGATATACGGCAGCCATTTTCTCAAAGTCCTATGGGGAAAATACCATAGTGGCCATCTTCCCGGGGATCCATGGGGGCAGCCATTTTCCTGGTTATCTAAAACAGACAGAGACGTCAGCAAAACTACTGGCCGATGTGAGCTCAATCTCTGCCGTATCAGCCTATTGGAATCATATGGTGATCTGACCTGAATACAGAGAGGGGGTGGCCTGGATGGTTAACTCCATCCCCCAGTGTACACTTGTCCCGATGACGGTCAGTGTATGAATCTAAAAGATCAAAGGCTAATCATGGTATAATAGAGACAAGGAAGGGAGAATATAAGATATAGATATAATAAAAGGAGATATGTTGGTACTTCAATGCACTCTCATACAGTTACTACACACATAATCATCCTAATATTTTACTCAACATTTAATATATAAAAAATACAAAATGTATTATGATAATAATATAATAGGTAAGAAACAATAAAAATATAGAAAATAGATAAAAAATGATATAAAACGCCCATAAGATTAAAATCCAGTATAAAAATAGTGATAATCATGATAATCAACGTGTCCGAAGAGATCCCATGGGAGCCATATTATTTGAAAACTAACTTGCAATAGCAAAATGTGGTACCGTAAACAAGGGTACAGGGACGGAGAATTGAGAGAAACAAGGACAGGGGATGGGAGAATAGTAGGGGTGACGACTTTCATGGCGAGATAAGTGCATAAACATACAAGACTAAAAGTCACTCAGAAAGCAATTCAAATCGAATTCTATGTTAAGGCCCCGGGTGCAAATGTGTCCAACATGAATATCCATCTGGATTCGGCCTGGCTGAGGGTCCTAACCTTGTGTCCCCCCGCCAGTGTCTGATATAGGGTTCAATCCCCCAGAATTTGAGATGGGTTGGATCCTTGTTGTGACATAGTAAAAAATGCTTAGAGACACTGTGCTTATCATAGCCATTCAGGATATTTTTCACATGTTCTTTTATCCGTACCCTAAGTGGTCTTTTTGTCCGGCCAACATACTGGAGCCCACAACTGCATTCTAGGGCATATACAGCTCCTTCCGTATTGCAGCTAATAAAATTGTTTATCTTGTATGTGTCTCCCGTACTTGTTGATGTGAACTCAAATTTTCTTTCGTTTGGTCTTCTGGTTTTCGAGCAAGCAAAACACCGTCTGCATGGGAAGAAACCTTTCCCGGTAAAGAAGGTATAGGTTCTTTTAGGTGGGTCAATTACATTTTTTACCACCTTATCCCGAATAGTAGGTGCTCTTTTATATATAAAGTGCGGAAGCGCGGGTAGGGATCCTTGCAACTGTTTATCTGCTAAAAGGATGTGCCAGTGGCTTTTGATGATCTTTTCAACTTTCTTATGCTGTGCGCTAAAGTCTAGAATTAAAGGTGCTCCCCCTAGTGGCTGTTTAGATTTGTTGGTATCCTTAATCAATTCATTTCGATCCATCGCAGAGACCTCTTTCACTTTCTTTTCTATGAATTGGCGATCATATCCTTTATTTGAAAATCTCAGTGCTAACTTTTCTGCTTGGTCTAGGAACGTGTTAAGCTGCGTGCAGTTCCGTCTTAGTCGTACGAATTGGCCCTTCGGTACATTGAAGAGCCAGTTCTTGTGATGACAGCTCTCGATAGGCAGGTAGCGATTTCTGTCTACGTTTTTAAAATGCGTTTGTGATTTAAGTCCAGATTTATCTTGTATGATTTCAAGATCTAGAAATGTTACCTTACTATTGCTAATGTCCCAGGTCAGTGTGATATTTTTGTTATTCTTATTGAGTCTCTCCAAGAAGCAAATGAGACGATCTGTATCTCCTTTCCAAAGGATGAAGATATTGTCGATGTATCTTTTATAGCTCACCAGTTCACTTGGTGCATTTTCAAAGAAACTATCCTCCTCCCACTGGGCCATGAATAATCCAGCTATGCTTGGGGCAAATTTAGCCCCCATTGCAACTCTGGTATGCTGCCGGTAGTACTTATTATTTTACCAGAAGTAGTTGTTCTTTAGATTGAAATCAATACACTTTATTAGGAATTTCCTCTGCATACAGGGTAATTGGGTATATTTCCTCAAACCCCATTTTGCTGCTTCGCATGCCAGATGGTGCGGTATAATAGTATATAACGAGGCAACATCTGCGGTGGCCATAGTCCATGGACCTTCTTCTTTTGGGATATTTTCTAGGATCTGCAACATCTGTTTTGTGTCCCTCAAATATGCTTGTGTGTTTTGTACAGCAGGTTGCAAAAAAACATCAATATATTGGCCTAGTCCGGATGTGAGAGAGTCTATGCCATTTACTATTGGTCTCTGTGGTGGATTAGTGTTGTTTTTGTGAATCTTAGGTAGGGTATATATGATAGGTGTACGAGCCAACTCTGGGACTAAAAACTTCCTTCTTGTTCAATATGTTTTTCTTCACTCCAAGACATATAGTCTGTTCCAGTGCTTTCCTACACTTATATATGGGATTACTCAATAGCCTCGTGTAGGTATTCTCATCGCTAAGCATCTCTATCATGGTCTGGTGGTATTGTTCCTTTGAGAGCACAACAATTCCACCTTTATCGGCTGGTCGGATTACCAAATCTTTTCTCTTTACTAGTTTCCGAATGCCACTTTTTATGTAATCGGGGTCCTCCTTTTTCTTAATTTTAAGCTCTTTGATATCTTCTAAAACCACTTTTTTAAAAACTTCAATATATTTATTATCCTTTAAGGGTGGGTTAAAAACAGATTTGTTCCTCAATGTGTTGTGTGTGACGCCATTATCTTCGATGATCGGGTATTTTGATCGAATGGGGTTACTTGTAATGTATTTCTGGATGTTCAATTTTCTTATAAATTTCTGAATTCCAATGTACGTCTGGAATTTATCCATTTATTTTTCATGGGTGCATACTTAAGGCCTTTATCCAGCACAGCAATCTCTTCGTGTGTTAATTCCTGTCCACTTAGATTGAAGATGCCTTCTCTCTTCATTTAAAATCATATAAAACCAAGTGTAGCGCTAAAAAAATGAGAAAAAAAAATATTGCTATACCACATAAAGTAATAGCAAGATAAATTGTGAAAAAATGGTGTTTTGTATGTTTTGTGAAAGTTCATACATAAAAGTCACTCATGTTATAAACCCTTAGGGTCACCAAACGTGATGACAAAATGCAATAATGGCAATAAAGTCCAAAGCTAAATATGCAGGTGCAGTGAACATAGATGTTGCAATGGTGATGAATTCCAAGACATATACTCGTGAAAATTTCTGAATATAATCCAACATGTGCTGATAGTTGGGACCCACCGAGCATACGCTATATGGGTCAAACAGGCTGAGGTTGCTCACTGGCAATGGAGGTAGGATACCAAGGGCTGGTAAATAGTGAAGTTGTAACGTTGCTATCCCAAAGCAGTCTTCTCCATATGGAAGCTCGGACATCAACGGCCATTACCCACATGTAATGAAGAAGGGGCTAATAGTGTAATTCCGTAAACCATGTAAAATTTATTAAAAGGAAAAACACTTACATCTCAAAGTAAAAAGCGCTTGCAAATAAAAATGGCGGCAGTGGAGTCCTCCCGACGCGTTTCGTCACACAGGACTTCGTCTGGGGTACTTACCTACTGCAGCCAGACTCCTTTATATAGGGACAAGGACCCCTTTGATGAGAATCCAGCTCCCAGGCTTGTTTGCATTGGCACTTCCGGGGTCATCCAAAATGGCGGACCCGAGTGCCTTCCAAGCCTCTCTTTCATGTAGTTCAATTCTCATAGGTCTAATGGTGTCATGTGTATCCGAATGGAGCCGTGATGCCGCGTCCAGAACATCCCACTTTCACATGTTACCACCCCCTATGGTCTCTTAATAGGTATATGGAGGAGGAGGCCGTGACTCCACGTCACAGCATCAGTGACATCCCCCATAGTGTAAATCCCGATGGAGACCGCGCTCGCGCATGCGCACGGCGTAGTCCAGCGCGGTGACGTCATCAAAAATGCGACGTATGCGTACAGCGCCTCCGGTCTCCATTCGATAACAGGAAGTGACCTGCAGAGAGGAGAGATAGGCCGGAAATGATGTTGTAATCCCCGGAAGGGCACAAAAAGTGTACGCAATGAGTGTATAATAATAGGTAACTTAAAAGTGACTGGGACTTCGCCCAAAAGTGATAAACAAGTCCATGAAGAACGGAAAAATAATATAAGAAAAAAATAGGGATAAATAAATTCAAGGGGAAGATGGATTCTCAGCAGGAGAAAGAAGAGGTGGATAATTAATCCATCCCATAACTCCCTCCCTGTCCCTATATAACTCATATTATATTCCTTCAAAAACGGCAGTGCATTAATAGTAACTACCCAAAGTATCCAAAATAAAATAAATATAATCATTGTAAAATTACGTGTAACGGATAGAAAGGCACATACATGTAATTAAAAAAGCAGGTATCAGACATTATATATCCCCTAGGTAGTTAGAATTCCTAAAAGGAAGTTAATATTTCCTATCTCGTGATATATCTGTCAAGATTCATTTATAAAGGCATTAACATCTACTTCAACGTTCATGCCTTGAGGAAAAAAAGTCTGTAGCTCATACGCCCAGAACATTTCAAGGCGAGAGACCCCTCTGATTTTGTCCCCCCCCTCCACGGCGGGACATATTTGTCTATAATGACAAATTGTGATCCAGTGGGGTTACTATTGTGATATTGCTTGTAATGTCTGGGTACTGTATGCTTAGAGTCCCTGCCTTTGATTAGAGCAATATGTTCCCCTACCCTTGTTGTAAACGTTCTGGTTGTACGACCTATATATTGTCTACGACAAGGGCACGTAATGAGATACACTATGTATTTGGTACTACACGTGCAAAAAGATTTCACTGTATATCTTTTTCCCGTAACTGTTGATGTGAATTCTGTAACTTTACGTCCCTCTAGGTTATTGTGCAGACATACCACACATTTTCTACACGGATAAAAGCCTGTCATATTATGAAAAAAAGAAGGCCAGGATGGTGGATTTATAACATTGGGGGCTATCCGACCCTGTAAGGATGGTGCTCCCCTAAATATAATCTTGGCCTCTTCTGGCAATGACCCGCCTAGAATGTTATCGTGTCTCAAGACATCCCAGTGTTTTTTTACGATGTTTTTAATTTGTTTGTGCTGGGTTGAGAAAGATGTTACCATGGCCCATTTAAACTTTTCATCCGGTTCTTTTTTTGGCTTAATCTCGAGTAAAGTTTTCCTTTCAATATTCATAGCCCTCTGGATCTCGAAATCTAGGTTGGCGTTGTCATACCCTTTGTCAATGGATTTTTGTTTAAGGACACCTGCTTGTGTGACAAATAATTCCATGTCCGTGCAGTTCCTACGGAGCCTAAGAAAGCACAGCAATCTCTTCGTGTGTTAATTCCTGTCCACTTAGATTGAAGATCCCTTCTCTCTTCATTCTCTTTTTCTTTTGTTCTCTCTTTCCTGATCTCCATCCTCTCTTCTTCCTGGACTTTTTCTGGAATTTCTGGTCTCGTCTGTCAATCTTGTTGGATGGTCTTCCCTGCCCCTGTCTAAAAAAGGCCTGTTGTATGCTTGGTCTCCATACCGTGGAGGATGGTTTCTCTCTTGTCTCTCTTCCTTACCTCTATGAATAAGTGGAGCATAGTAGTTATATGTTGGTATCGGACTCCGTTCATTATGATATTGGTTTCTTTGTTGGGGGCCTCTTCTTTCCCTGTAACCATATTCGTACGTCGGACTTCTTCCTTTTGGCCCATAGTGTTCATATTGTGGTTCCTTATTTTCCCTATACTCATAGGATGGTCTTCTCTGATCTCTAGGTCCTTGAGGTGGTCCCCTATACTCTCTCTGATCATAGGGTTGCTTATGCCAGTTATTAAACGGCTTCCTGTTATTTTTCCAACAGGGTTTTCTACCTCCATTTTGCGGAGTACGATTCGGCTGGGGTCTTCTGTCCCCTCAGTATGGAGTAGACGGTTGGTGATAAGTGTTTCTCCCATCGGAGTCCTGATATCTCGGGGTAGTTGTTATATACCCTTCTCTTGGATCTTGATAACTCCTAGATTGAGTATTTGATGGTTCCACAGTCTGGTGGGGATCAACCCTCACAATCTTCTCTGGTGTAGAATAGGTAGATGCATTATCTCCCCTACCTAGTAGATTCTGCCATTTAAATACCTGATCATTTCTAAAATCTTTTGTATCTCTACTTGCTCTTCCTCTGTTGGACCTCTTTATCTTTTTTCATAAGGTCTTTATTCAACTGTGTGGTTAAGGTTTTAAATTCTGTTGTTTCTTTATACACTTCAAGTTCTTCTTTGAGTTGGGAAATATTTTGGTCTATGATTTTCATTTTTCTTTGTTTCCTTTCTAATAAGAATCTTAATAGTTCCAATCCTTTGTCATTAAAGAATTTGAACCATTCTTCATTTGATTCTTGGTCTGTAACACCATCATTAGGAGGCACGTCCCATTTTAATCTCCTTGGGACTAGGCTTTCTTTTAAGTAAGTTTCAAAGGTGCACGTGTCCCACCAGAGACTCACCTTTTTTTCCATGTTATGTCCAAGCCTCCTCATTAGGCTCTCAAGGTCTAAAATTTTTGTGTTGTTGGAATTGGAAGCATTAAACACTTCAAGATTCACTTTTCTTTTTTCCATATAGGAAAAAACATCCACGGTTGCAGCGGGAATGGGTTGGGTGGATAGGTAAACAGTGTAAGGTATATTATTCCTGTGCTACCATGCGGTAGTAAAAGTGGTGAGGGGGGAAAAGCAGCTTGCACGGAATGGGGTCCAGCCTGGCCCCTGATACGGACGTAAGCTAACAAGTGGGAATGGTGCTGTGCTAATCCTTATATACGCACCAGTACATAGGTGCAATCATGCTAGGATATTGCTGGGTAGAAGGCTAATCGCCTGCGCTCGGTAAGCAATGTGAAATTAAGCTCAAAAAAACAATAAAGGTATAAACGTGCTGTGCTTAATTAAAAACTAAATACATGAATAAAATAGGTGAAGATAGCCAGACTACACATAAATAGTACTATATAAAAATATCAACATAAGTGTCTTAAATCTGCAGTGTAAGCACTTCGCATATAGTGCAAAAAATAAATAAATATCTGAAGTATTGATCAAAATATAAACAAACTAAACCGCCAAAGGTGCAATGTTACAATGGATGTCCGAAGAGATCACAAAGTCTGTGACAGATGCAATAACGTGTCCAGTGTCAACAATAGGTGCTCATAGTTGTATGAAAACAATATTAAAGTTCAATAAAAAAGTGACTTGTGCAGCAGCAAACAACTCCAATGCTTCAAACGTGCCAAACAGTGAGATAGCGCAGGCAGCAGCTGGGTTCTAGCATCACTTGCTTAAATAAGTGGAGAGTGTGAAGTGTATAAACCAGTCCTCTTCATGCAACAATCCTACAATGGTAGGTAACGGCCCCTTACCTCATTACACTGAGGCTACAGCATAAGGCAATCAGCGCTTGTGGTTTCTCCTGTGGGGGTAGGTCCTGGGTCCCGGACTGTCATTCATTATACCTCAGATCCACAGGGGGCATAGCGGCCAAAGGAGAGACAAGGATGCCATATAGTGTAGTATTTTAAAATAATAGGGCTTTATTCATAAATAACAAAACAGGGGTACTCACACAGTGAAATGGCAGAGGATAACATGTAACCAAACGAGCGGCGAGCTCGTACACTGCTGACAGTGGAAGGTGCCTGTCTCTACACGTGGCGTCACGGGTCACGTGGCTTCATCAGGGGATGATAGAGGGCACACAGGGCTGTCTTTAAATAGATCAGGTAAAGTGGATATATGGCGGCCATTTTCTCGAAGTCCTATGGGAAAATACCATAGCGGCCATCTTCCCGGGGATACATGGGGCAGCCATTTTCCTGCTTATCTAAAACAGATATACGGCGGCCATTTTCTCGAAGTCCTATGGGGAAAATACCATAGTGGCCATCTTCCCGGGGATCCATGGGGGCAGCCATTTTCCTGGTTATCTAAAATGGACAGAGACGTCAGCAAAAATACTGGCCGATGTGAGCTCAGTCTCTGCCATATCAGCCTATTGGAATCATATGGTGATCTGACCTGAATACAGAGAGGGGGTGGCCTGGATGGTTAACTCCATCCCCCAGTGTACACTTGTCCCGATGACGGTCAGTGTATGAATCTAAAAGATCAAAGGCTAATCACGGTATAATAGAGACAAGGAAGGGAGAATATAAGATATAGATATAATAAAAGGAGATATGTTGGTACTTCGCTATAGAAATGTACCTTCCACTGTAATCTCTTTTCAAATATTTTATTGGTAATTAATAAGCAACTGTTCCATACATTACAGTGGAGATAGCAAGGTAGCATAAGACAGTGCTTTTCATTGTCATAGATTATATCATTAACAAAATGGAATATAGTGAAATATACAAACAAGTGAATACTCAGTCAAATCACAGGTAGAAACGATTAAGGTTGGGTTGCTAAAAGTTTAGAGGGAACAGGGTCCCCTAAATAAGTATGTAAAGGTGCCGGGTTTCTCCCCAGAAAACATACATGGGAGTCACCAGGACCATTGTATAAGACCGAGTACAATACCAATAGGTATTAATAGGAGAAGAAGAGAAAGGGGGGGAAGGGGAGAGTCTTCCACTGTAATCAATGCACTCTCATACAGTTACTACACACATAATCATCCTAATATTTTACTCAACATTTAATATATAAAAAATACAAAGTGTATTATGATAATATAATAGGTAAGAAACAATAAAAATATAGAAAATAGATAAAAAATTATATAAAACGCCCATAAGATTAAAATCCAGCATAAAAATAGTGATAATCATGATACTCAACGGGTCCAGAGAGATCCCATGGGAGCCATATTATTTGAAAACTACCTTGCAATAGCAAAATGTGGTACCGTAAACGAGGGTACAGGGACGGAGAATTGAGAGAAACAAGGACAGGGGATGGGAGAATAGTAGGGGTGCCGACTTTCATGGCGAGATAGGTGCATAAACATACAAGACTAAAAGTCACTCAGAAAGCAATTCAAATCGAATTCTG